>NW_026938604.1:0-84123 GCF_032062105.1 Saccostrea cuccullata | reverse complement strand
ATAGAGCAGCCCAATCCCCCGTGCTACAATAAATTTGAATATGCAAATGTATATACGAGGGTTGCTGGAAAATTATTGAGACTTTAGTCCGTGTTTGCTCTGCTCTTATTTTGTATATTGTTTAATGGACGTTGAGATTGAATACTGTTCGTTATTTCCATATCCTTCCTTACCCTAACTCAATAAAGGTCAGAGATAAATTCATGAAAATTTGTCAGCGTTTTATAAGGAACGAATAAAAACAATCGTGCAAACTTTTAATTAACAGTATAATCAGATACGCTATGGTGAAATTATATACATGCATGTCCATTGACCGGGAGCCATATCAGCAGGAGATGTTCTCGCATGTGAAGCCATCGGGAAGCATTTACTCTTTGCTGTTTGTTTTCATATTTAACATTATTCTGAATCAGCCTCTCTCTTTTATTCAACGATTTTTTTTAAAATATGTTCTGTTGCTATGCCGGTGTAAAATGCCACATCGGGGATATACAGGTTGCCATAGCAGTGCCAATTAATGCAACGCAGGTCAACGTTATAATTCTGTAATACATGTAATTTATTGTCGTCTGGAGTACATGATTTCACTCTGGTTGAATTATTTGTTAGCAAAAAATATATATCAATTACGAAACAACACTTAGACACGTTTTTTTCCTCAAAATTATTCTTGTAAAATTTTGGTCATTTTGGAAAAAAAAAGTTCTATATAGCACTTCACAAAATTGTAGATATCTTTGCTGCTTCACCATGACGTTGAAAGACAAAATGTCCTTTAAGCTTGTTATAATATATCTTTAGCTCGCCCTATTTTTCAATGATCCCTGTATTCCTCATCAAAATTCTAACAAACTTGTACAACATTATTAAAAAAATACACATAAATTGAATCACTTTCTCCTATATTATTGGTTGGACGGAAATTTCAATTTACAACATCTGATTTCCAGACTGCTCCGGGTATCCCTAACATTGACACATTTGTATGCCACTGAAGAGAAGAAATTTAATATTTGTAAAATCTTTCATGCTTTTATGAATTGATTATTTTTTTAAAACGTATATGAAAAGTTTAGCGTCTATAAGAGAGACAAATATACACAATGTCTCAATAATTTGCGAACAGCCTCTCTACATGTAAGATACGCAGATAAAAAAAAACAAGTTTTGCAAATGAATTACACATTCTAACTAGTGCTTATTGTAACGGGGACCATTACAGATGTTCCCCAAACGCTCCCCAACTCCCTTTTGGTGCCATATTTCATGTAAGTTTCATTAAATAAGACAAACTCGATGCATTTGAGACTTTAACAACGTTACCCAGAAGTGTGCCAAGTTCTTTCAAATTTTAGCAATGCATGCAAGTTTCAACCAATCAGATTGCAGCCCAAGTACACGCACGTGTATGCATGTACATGTTGATCATACCTTCTTGTAGAAGTCTATTATATCTATCTATGTTCCAAATCCCATCCTGTTTGGTTGAAAACCAAAGGAGTTATAGCTATTTAAAGTTTGAGCCAATCAGATTGCAGCTCACATGCATGCACGTGTCTTCATGAAAATCGCTATATATGATGTTGTAGAATATCCTAATGCATGGCAGAGTTCAAAATTTCAAAGGATTTTGTCAAAAAAACAAGAAAGATATTGAGACTTTAGTTTCAGCCAATCAGAGCGAAGCACACGTGCTTGTGCGTATGATCTTGCTTTTTTGACCATGTCATATTGTCTATGTTACAAATATATCCTAATATTATGAGTTTCAAAGCATTTCATCAAAAATGTAAAAAGTTACGTTTATTCATTATATTGATCATTTCTCGTGTTGCACGTGCGCGCTCTTGCAAGCACGTGCGCGCAAAAGGACCTTCGTTCCGAAAATGTACATAACATGCATGTCTACTGACCCTAAAAACATTTTACCTTAGTCGGATGTGTAGATTATGAGATCATTCGCAGACAAAAAGTTACCCATGAAGAAGAAAAATAATAAGAAGAAACAGAGTAAAAACTAGAAACGATCTCGTTGCGAGCAACGAGAGGTCTTCCGTCCGATTCAAGAAAAAAAAACCTAAAATGGAGCTGAGAAAGTGATAAAAAACATTTGTCACAAAAAGGATTGAACCCATGTCGCCAGCGTGAAAATTCAACGCGCTTTTTTTCCCTCTTTATTCCAAACACGCGTAAATTACGCTGTTGAGTCCACAGCTCTAAATGTACATGTATATACTTCTTCAACAATACACCTGTCTAAGAACCACGAATCACTTTCGATTAACCCCCCCTCCCCTTTCAATTTGCGTCCGACATTCATGTGCAGGCCATTCACAATTTCCCGCATAACGTCACGAGTAAGTCGTGGCGCTTTTTTTCTTCCTCTATTGGGAGTTCTGCTCTAAATGTACTTGTCTATACTTTTGCAACAGTTCACCTGTCTAAAAATTATAGAAGGCACCAAACGCCACGACTAAATCTTCAGGCCTTTTTTTGGACTGATCTATTATATAGGTGTGAAGTGACTATAATTTTAAACTTTTTTTTATTTCTCGTTTATCCCCAAAGTGAACTCTGCCGATTAGTTACACTTTCACAAAAAGGTTGAAATGGTTCGCTGAAAAAACATGATTCACCCTACGTCAATGTATCAGGTACCATTTATGTTCAATAACTTGAGTCAGATTATTGAGAAAAGAATGTTAATATAAACTCCATTAAACGAACTTATTTACAAAGGGTTTTCTTATTTCTGTCTTTTGTATTAGTTTAATATGACATAAGTGTGCATAGGAAACACAGTGGTTACGTTTCTTGAAAAACTAATAAATTTTGAATACTACTCTAAATATATTTGTGTATACAGTACACCTGCAACACCTGTCTAAGAATCATAAAAGGCGGGCCACTATTCATAATCTGGCGCCAAACACCACGAGTAAATATTCGTGCCTTTCCTTTAGACTGATCTATCAAATAGGTGTGAAAGCTTCAATGAAATTAAATATTAAATTAAAACAACTTCTTATCGCCTTTATTTTATTTCGACATTAAGAAAGTATATTTAACACATTGTACACGCGTATCTAGCCCAGTTACACTAAAGCAGTGAAACGGAAATTCAGTTTAAGATTGACACTGAATTGCAGCGTACTTCTACGTGAAAGTCCAAGTAGTTTTTGTACATTTCATGTATCCTTATGTCAGAAACGCTCAGCTGCCTCCATAAACCCCTACTCGCGAAATGGCGGAGTTGACAGAGACAGCCGCCATCTTGGTCCCGCTTCAAATTTTAAAATATTAATATCTAGAGTTCTGATTAACCAATATCCAACTTATATAGTAAGCATCAATCAAAGGGTCTCTATTATTATTCCAAAAATCATTAAAAAATATTTAAAAACAAAAAAAGTTATAAAATACGATTTTCTTAATTTGCTTGTCGTAACGACCGGAAGTATTGACGACGAACGAAAGGTCGCGTCCTGGAAGGGAAATATCATGATTTATAATCCCTGAAAGTTTCACATTGATATCTTTTACCGTTCTTGAGATAAATCGCGGACAAAATGTCATTTTAAAATCAGGAAATGTCCCGTAACTTGGCACCAAAAGAAAATTTACAAAAAATCGCTCAGATAGATCAAGTTCATGTTACGACACATCTTTTCTGAAAATTTCATTTAATTTTATCCAGTAGTGTTCGAGAAATCGCGTGCACAAAATTAGAAAGTCAAAAAAATAATAATAATAAAAATAAGAAACAATATAATAACTATAAGGTCTTCCGTGAAGACGGAAGACCTTAACAATATGTTCCCCAACTTCGTTTGGGGAACATAATTAGAATAGAGCAAATTATTCTATGGGTAAGTTGTCTTAGGAACGAACTCTCCAGCATTCTCGTGCATCCATAGCTTGTCCTTTGCCCATTGCATCCGGTTCAACCTTGCTTATATATTTACTCCATGGATATCAGGGTCCACGCGACAAGCTTTATTGACACGCAAAGATTCAAACTGTTAAGTTTATTATTTGGACCATACATAAATATTAATGGGGTTTTACATCATATATATGTCGGGCAAATTTGCTTTTTTACGACGTGGCATTGTCGGGAACGATACCCCGATCTCAATACTAAATCCTTGACATTTCTGTGTGTTCATACACAAAAAACGTAACAATTATCTAAGTGTACATCGTACAGTACTTATATCATACTATGTGCTTTATCTGTGTTTCTCTTTACGAAAATTCGAGACAGATGTCTCCATATTCAAAAAAATATATTGTTGAACAATACTCACATATTACTAAAAGTTTTATTCCCCCATTTGCTTAAAAATATACTTTTGATGAAGATTACACCCCCCCCCCAAAACACACACACACACGCACACACTCTTTCTCCCTGACACACGCTCGCTTGCCCTGTCGGAAAAGCTAAAGACTTCACTGGAAAGAAATTTTGCAGTTATGATAAGGCTGTCCGAAGGCTTAAAATGCCTTCAAAATATACATTTTATTCTAAGCTAGATTTTAAATTTAATATGTAATCCTTGTTTGAAATTGCAGACAACTTGAGATAATAGTTACATCAGGTTTTATTTTAAAGCATTTATGTGATGTCACATGACTCTGTTAATCACGTGACGGAGATTTATGATGTTTCTAATTGTTGCACAAAAATCGCTTCGGCACAAGTGAAAAACAAAATAATTGTGAAAAGTTTGTTACAATTCAGCATGATCTCAAGTACATAGAAAGTGCTGGGGGACAGGTTTAATTTTTATTCGTTTGGAAAATATTTTACGAGAAATTAAACTTACTAACATAAGAAGGGGGATTTTCCAGTTTAAATCGCGATGTATACAAAAATGGATAAACTACACTCAATCCCCCAGCAATATTTAGTTAGAGGACAAACTTCTCTTTTAGATTCACGAAGAATATCTTCGATTTATACTTGTCTTTCACTTGTGCCAGCGCAATATAAACACGATTCTCAAGTTCTAACTCTGTCTACGGACGTGTAAGGGGAGCGTTTCACACTTAATTTTTTGCTGTTGTTTGAATATGTGCATGACGGACAAGCAAAAGAAATAGAGATATTTAAATTTAAAATGTTCAACATCATTACAGCACACTCGAGCTGATAAACAATCCTAACACTTGAATTAAATGACAAGTCTCCAAAATAAATCTACATCTCATGTAAAAATTATGACATTTTCCCCGTCATGTCAGCTCAAGTATGCAGTGACTTGACGTCATATTCTACTATGACGTCATATCTCGGTAGTTCACAGAAGTTACTACGAATTGAACAGTTTGATATTTTACGGGCAGCCTTATCCTAGCTGCGTTCCTCTTGTTTTTGCTTCTCTGCAAGGGATAACTGGGCGAATTAAAGGATGTTCAGGACCCCCGCTCATTCACATGTGGAATCGATAAGAAATTATTTTTTTTTACATGATAAAAAAATCTATTTGATTTCCAAATATATGTATATATATTCAATTACATAGAAAATAAAGCCAAAGAAAAAAGCTATATTTTTGTGAGAATAGTATAGATAGTTTTCGATAGGCCTGAATTTAGCGAAAGTTACCTCCCGTTGGCCGCCATATTGGAGGTCGACTCAGTGATTTTCCCTCTTTGTCTTACCAAGTTTAAGAAAATAAAGCAGTAATATTTGGAGGAAAATCTTCATTAAATATTATTTTTTTAAATAAAGGAGGCTTTCAAAAATTTATATACTTCAGAAAAATAACGATTCCTAATTCAAAATAGCAAATATAAAATTTTTTAATTGGTTGAACAATGAAGGAATATGAGCGTTTGGACCTCCAGTATGGCGGCCAACGGGAAGTAACTTTTGGTCAATCGAAAACTATCTATATATGTCTTTACTTTCTAGAAAATGATGCAGATTTCGGTCATTTTTGCAGTTTATGAAACAATATTTAACGTACATGTAGGTGAAAAGTAATGCACTTGAACTATGTCATCAATTAGCCCCGCCTTAGATCCTCATACCCTGATGCAATGAATTTCAATTTTTGTAGAGGACTGAATGCTAATTACATGTACAATTATTTCAGCTATTATTTCAGCTATTTGCTTTTTGATTTCAGGAATAAAGAAGATTTTTAAAAGGTTATATTAATTTTAACGGTTTTTGTCCTAAAGTCCCTGGGACCCAGGGCGGGGGGGGGGGGGGGGTTGAAATTAACAGTTTCTGTTACCCTTCACCAATACATCCTATATGCTAAAAATTACTAACAATCTCAAATAGAATAAAACTTACAATGATGTCCAGTTAAATCTTATAATATCCAGGGATCATGAGATGTGGTTCAGTACATTTTAAGAAACTAGGAATATTCAAATGGTTATTATTGTCAAAGGATTTACAATTACGAATGCACACCTATAGCGATTGGTTACTTACGTTATTCATGTGACCTAAAATATTTATTTGAAAATCTATATCTTAATTCTTTATAACCTATCTTCAGAATCGAAAAAAGGTACATTGTACATCGTACTTCTAAGGTCTTTTAGTTTAAAATATATGCATATGTTTTAAGATTCGTTACCTTTTTCGATCAAAGTCGGTGGCATATCGTAACAATATTCAAATAAGGCTGTCTGATTTTCATTAGGAGTGCACTGGTAACTCTCTGGATCGGTGCAGTTTAAATCACGTAATGCCTTCTCCCATGATGATTGGTTTATCGGGCAAATGTCGACTTCATGGACTTGAATTCTCGTTGTCTCATCCTGTAAACATAAGTTTAGTTAACTCAAAAGTCAAATTAGCTTTTAAAGAAAAAATAGGTTTCTGAAAAGAGCACTTATGACTTCAAGAAAATATTCATATTGAGTTTTTTTTTTTTAAATTGCTATGAACCGACTCAAATATGAAAAAAAAAATGAAGAGCATCATCTTCCGTTATAAACGATATTTTTATGCGAAGTTTTGGCGGCATATAGTTTTTTTGTCGTGTCCGTCAGTCTTTCAGTCCAGCGTTCCCTCTGTTTTTTTATCTGTCTGGTTGTCTGTTTATACACAAAAACTTTACCCAAACCCATCACATTTAATAATCGAAACGATGACTTTCAAGTTTCACATGTGTATTCCTTATAACAAGAAGTTTTTTTTTTGTAACACCAAATTTGATATTTTTATCTTGACCTTGGATTTTTCACAAAAATTCCAAACTTTTACTTTGGTCATATATTGTTCAATAGTAGATACCAGGATATTTATATTTGTATTTTTCCCCATGAAATTCATTAGAAATTCACGACATTCAAATTTCTATAACACACACGAAACCTTGTCACCGCGCGTTAGAATACACAGTAGGTACTATGTGCTTTTTCTATAATCTAGGAACACCAAAATGTACTGTGTAACAATGTTTTGACTCAATTTATTTAAAGACTATGATCCTGTTAAATTACCGTGAAAATACTACGAATGTGCGTTTAGAATTGATTTATCACTTTTTTATCCTCGCAATGTTTGTTTATGTTATTTAATTTTGCAACATCATCTGACGTCACAAACGGCTCTTACGACTATTAACCACGTCAGTCTTGAAGGGCGCTAAATCCACATTAAAGATTAACAAAATAAGCAATTATGAAGAAGGAAGCTAAGAGAATGTAAATATAAAATTTATCATACAGCGCTAACGCGCGGTATTCAATTTGTCGGCACGGCCAGGTGTGCTATAGGACCGAAGACAGCCAAAAATATGAGTCCATTGCTTAACTAACGACAGTGGCCTTACAACCTTTACGTTAGATATTTCCGTACTTGCGAAAAAAAACATTAACCTTGCCCATAATTTATGAACGGAAAGGGATAATGCCTTTACATGTATACCTCACTTATGTAATCCTTCTGAGAAGACCCTTCATCGAATACCAAGAAATTTAATCTTGGAGTTTGACCTACTTTTAAAAAGAAAAAAAAATCTTTGACCATAAATTTTCAAGTGTTAAGGCTAGTGCTTTCTTACTTCAGATATGAAATTTATGGCAAAGAATGCATTTTGACCATGACTTGAGATTTGGCCTACTTATAAAAATACTTGGTCATAACTTCTAAATATTTAGGGCTAGGGCTGATATACTTTATTTAGGTATTCTATGTGGAAAGACCTTTCATTGGAAATTAATAACTTTGTCCTTTTGACCTTGAACATGTTTGTGCTTATGGAATTTTTTTTAACCTTGGTCAACATTAAGGGATAGTGATTTCATATTTCACCTACATCTATGTAATCCTTGTGAGAAGACCCTTCAATGAAACCAGGAACTTTGACCCTTTGATATTGACCTTTGAATTTGGCCTACTTTTAAAAATCAAATAATGACCATTATTTTTAAAGGATTAGGGCTTGTGCTTTAATACTATACCTATTTAATTATTGTGACAAGGACTTGCACTTAATATCAAGACCTTTCACCTAGGAGTTTGACCTACTTCTTAAATATTTTAACCTATAACTGGCCATAACTTCTGAACGGCTAGGGCTTCCATATTATACATTTGTATTTTTTGTGACAAGACCTTTCATTGGATACCATTGACCTTACCTTGAAGATTCAATACTTATGAAAAAAAATTTTCTTTGGCCTTATTTCTTAAATGTTTTTCCAGTGAGAACACACTAATTTTGGTAGTGTAAATCATTATTATTCGCGAGAACTTTATTTTTCGCGTAGTTACGCGATATAATATGCTTTCAAAATTTTCATTCTTGCGTTTAATAGTATTCCTTAAGATTATACAGAGCAATGACCACAATCCATGAAAATTTTGTCTCGCTAATATAGAGTCAATAACTATCTATCGAAAATGAGGTGTCGCGAAAATTAAGTGATCTACAGTATTAATATATTAAATTTGCATTTAAGAAAAGCTTAAATCTTAATTGCTATGTTACCATGACGAGGACACACCTTGATCTTTTCTGGGGGGGGGGGGGGGGGGGGTTGATCATATATAGCAGATAATATTGATTTGTTTGCAAAATGGACTTCATTTGCGTAAGTAAGTCACAATGTATGTTTGTTTTGAAAACTTTAGATACAAGGCTATTGAAACGAAGGGAAGTGTATTTATGTGATCTAAAACAATTCACGTTAAAATTTATGGCCAATTGCTTTTTTTGTCTCGGTCTTTTTTAAAAGGACCCGTAACTTTCATTTCAAAGTGACGAGTACATGGTCAAGGAACAGTTGCTACACAAATTGATCAACTCAAAGCGTGTGCTCTTCTGACAAAGCTTCCATGAACAGTAATTTGTTTTTAAAGATATTGACGAAAATCCATGATGTGCCTAGGTGAATGCAACCATTAGATCCCAGGGTGTACATGTATAATCTCTCTTTTTTCTTAATATCATTTAATGTTTAAATCAATTCTTGCTGTTTTGCTATAGGCAATGTAATGCATTGCCCTGTTTAAAAGAGATCAGTGTCTAAGAACATTTTTGCTTTTCTTTTTTTGAAAAAAAATCAAGAAAAACATGGCGTTGGAGAACTTCACGGAGCAGCAAGTAGGAATAAATGTTTGCTTTTTACTCTGGAGACTTCTTTAATAAACTTTAAAAATTCTGTGTAAACTACGAGGTGTATAAAAATAAATAAGCTGTGTATTTGTATAGAACGGAAAATGCAATTTTTGAGTGGTAGCGAGTTTGAATTAGACAATAGATGGTCTGCAATGAAACAGGTTGTAGTTTAAAAAATTGTTTAAAGAGTTAGGAACGTCATATAACGTGATGTGCGCTTCACTATTGCGGAACTAATAGAGTTAAACAGTAAAGAATGTGAAAACACGTTGTACTGACATTATTTCATGTATTTCATGTAATTTCACAATTGTTAGCAAACTATGTGTTAACTGTCATGGAATCTTTTTTTCCTGAATGGAAAAAAATACTACAAAACGAATATGAATTTAAAAAGCATAGTTATTTTGAGAAATTTTCCCATCGGTGGTTTCAATGTTACAATAATAAACCGTGGTTCTTGGTAACAAACACGTTGCCTTAAAATTGTAAAACCTCGTACAATTTAATCAAATGGAACGAAACTTCACATTTTGTTAAAATAAATGTTTTATTCACAAAATGGACTGACCGTCGTCAAATTTATGTGCATGCAGCTTGGTTCCTAACATTTTTAGTCTCCTTTATGGAGGATAACAATCTGCTGGTTGACAAATAATATGAATTTCGACACACATCGACACGAACGTTAATTTGCAGACCATGTATTAACACCAGCCTAACAGTATTATACAAAGTAGAAAGGTAACTTTTGTGACATTCATCGAATTACAGAAATCTTTTGATACAGTGAGCTTTTAAAATGTTTGGTTTTACGTAATGCATTTAAAAGGACTACTGCATGCTTTCTGCAATGCAATAAAATTATCTATTGAAACACAATATCACATGTAAGGATAAACAACTCAAGCACAGATTGGTATCAAAGATCAACCAGGGTTCCTCAGGGAGACAATCTTTCACTAAATCACTTTTTATCAACAAAAGAAATAAAAAATATGAACAAAGGCCTACCTGTAGGAGACATAAATTTAAGTATATAACTGTATGATGATGATATTTCACTATTTTTTTTCACGGTTATATTATTAGGTCTTTCCACCTTTCTGTGGAAAGACCTATTGATATTCTTCTGTTTATTATTAGGTCTTTCCACCTTTCTGTGGAAAGACCTATTGGTATTCTTCTGTTTCTGATTCTTCTTATTTTTCCGCCGTGTGATTTTGAGTTTCAAGATATATCTAAAAGATTTATAGTCCATAAGAATGTACTTTGTAAAGATTATTGCAGTTGACCCTGTGTAAATGAACCTTGACTCCTTTCGAAGTTAATGCCCCTTTCGCAAGAAATGCTTGTTATCGCTACTCCTCAGAAACCGTAAACCACAGAGGTATGAACCTTAATGAATGTCTTTGACTAATTAAGGAGACTCTTCAATCTATTCATTGGGAAAGTATTCGGTGACCCCTTCAATGAGTTATTGCCCCTGAAACTTTTTGAATTTTACAAGAAATTAAAAATTTTCAAAACTAGAAGTCGACGAGAGATGGGACCAACTGCATAAGATTCATTGACCTTTGACCTTAAAATTCATGTAAAGGTCAAAGGTCAAGGTCATTCCAAAAATGAGAAAATTAGCTCTTTTTGTATCTCTTTTGTCTTTCAACATATACTTAATGTCTATGCAACATTATTATGTACTCCTAAAATTGTTTCAAAGATTTCATTCTTGTCCCCTAAGATTAAACCTTTAAAAAGTTATTGCCCCTTGTGCGAAAAAAATTGTTATCGCTACTCCTCCGAAATTGTAGGACCTAGAGACACCAAACCTTCACTAATGTCTAAAGGGTCTTTAGACCTAACTTCACTGTATAATTGCAAAAGAATCTGATGACTCCTTATATGAGTTATTGCCCTTTAACTTCTTTATACTTACTATTAAGGTAGGTCCGTACTTTCAGAATTTTCTGTCAAACTGTTTATTTTTTGATTTGAAAATCTTGAATAAATCATAATCTAACTAAAATACCCATAAAAAACATATCTTTGCAGGTTATTTTTCATGCAACATGTCTCGGAGTATATACCTCTAAAAATTCAACAGCCAAAATTCAACATTTAGAAGTGTAAATTCATATTTTATTTAGCTATGTACCAAATCACATCCAATTATTGTTAAAACTTAGGAAAATCATAAATATTCATTTGTCAAGAAAATATTTGAAACTTCTATTTGAAAACACTAAAAAATTAATGTTGATTGTGTCAAAATCTTTCAGAGAAAAAGCTCAAAATATCTTTATTTTAAATATTTCTCAAAATCTTTTATGTTTATATGCTATTTTTTCTTCACAATTATTTAGAATTATATCTAAGGTTAGCAGAAAAACATACTTTATTATGGTTGACCAGAAAATTTTTACAAAACAGTCTTTTGAACACCTATACCCCCATTTTTTGAATATCTATTTTTGCAATCGTTCTTCGCAAAACTGATAAAAAAGTAAATTTAAAAAGATGATATAGGCTAAAAATTAAAGATAAATAGATCTTAAGTTAGTTTGTTTACAAAAAATTAAAAGCTTTAGATCCATAACGGCAATTAAGAATTCTCTGTCTGTGTATGTACTAAATTACAAATAGATCCTATGGACAGAGTGCAAAGTGGTTATTCCTATAAATAATGCACATTAAATGCTTTGTGTGCACAATGACACTATAATAAACAAATATATACTTGCTAAATCATTTTCAATCATCCAAAAAGATTTTATTTCAAGACAAGGATAATCAAAATTGTATATTGGTGTGTAAAATTAAAACCGGATCCGTAAAAGGGTGGACCTGCCTTAAACCTTGTATCTTGAAAACTATAAATGGTAAAAGCATGGGATCAATTGTATTGTGACCCTTGATCTTTGAGCTTAAATATTTTGTCAAGGTCAAAGGTCAAGGCCATTCCAAAAATAAGAAATTAAGCTCCTTTAATATATCTTTTGTTTTTTAACATATGCAATCAGTCTTTGCATCATTAATATGTCCTCTTAAAACTATTTCAAAAATTTCATTCTTGTTCCCCAAGATTGACCCTATTAAAAGTTATTTCCTCTCATGTGAAAAACATTGTTATCGCTACTTCTTCAAAACCGTAGACTGTAGAGGCATGAAACCTTCACTAATGTCTTAAGGGTCTTTAGGCACACCTTCATTGTATAAATACTAAAGGATCTAATGACCCCTTATATGAGTTATTGCCCTTTATTTTACTTCTCTGCACTCAATATTTAAACTGATAACTATAGAACTAAAAGTCGTAGAGGCATGGGGTCAATTGCAATGTGACCCTTGACCTTTGACCTTGAAGATCTGATCAAGGTCAAAGGTCAAGGTCATTTCAATTTTTTTTTTTTTAATTTTCATTTTCTGTTTTTAAGCCATTTCCCTTAGGAGTTAATAAGAGAGTAAATTATAAAACTATAAGAAATTTAAAAAGGTGGAAAGACCTCTTATTGTTCTGTGAACAATAAGTCTCCTAGTTAGGTCTTTCCACCTTTCTGTGGAAAGACCTATTGAAATGCTTATGTTTTTTATTCTTTTTCTGCCGGACTTTTGAAACCAAAAGACTTATCGGAAAACTTTATAGTTCATGATATTGGATATTTAAAGTTATTCCGAAAAACGACCCAAGAAGTTTGAACTTTGACCCCTTTCGAAGTTATCACCATTTACGCAAGAAATGATTGTTATCGCTACTCCTCTGAAACCGTAAACCATATAGGTATGAAACCTTCACTAATGATTTAGACTACTTGAGAGGATCTTTCAATCTATTCATTGCGAAAGGATCTATAGACCCCTTATATGAGTTACTGCCCCTGAAAGTTTTTGAATTTTACAAATAATTAAAATTTTTCCAAACGAGAAATCGTAAAGACATGGGACCAACTGCATAAGATTCAGTGACCTTTGACCTTAAAATCTATGTAAAGGTCAAAGGTCAAGGTCATTCCAAAAATGAGAAATTAAGCTATTTTAATATCTTTCAACTTATATTATATGTCTGTGCATCAATAAAATGCACTTTTAAAACTATTTCAAAGATTTCATTCTTGTCCCCTAAGATTAACCCTTTTAAAAGTTATATCCCCTTGTGTGAAAAACCTTGTTATCGCTACTCCTCCGAAACTGTAGACCGTAGAGACACCAAACCTTCACTTATGTCTTAAGGGTCTTGAGGCCTAACTTCACTGTATAATTGCAAAATGGTCTGATAACCCCTTATATGAGTTATTGCCCTTTAACTTCTTTGTACTTACTATTAAACCTAATATCTTGAAAACTATAAGTCATAGAAGCATGGGGTCAATTGCGTTATGACCTTTGCCCTATGACCTTGATTATGTTTTCAAGGTCAAAAGTCAAGGTCATTCAATTTCTTTTTTTAATTTTCATTTTTTCCTTGCTCTAAGACAATTCTGGTTTCTTTTTCATGGAAATTAATTCTTAGGAGTCAAATATAAAAATTTTAAATTCAAAGAAGGTGGAAAGACCTCTTATTGTTCTGTGAACAATAAGTCTCCTAGTTATTAGGTCTTTCCACCTTTCTGTGGAAAGACCAATTGAAATGCTATGTTTTTTATTCTTTTTCTGCAGGACTTTTGAAACCAAAAGACTTATCGGAAAATTCTATAGTTCATGATATTGGATATTTAAAGTTATTCCGATAAACGACCCAAGAAGTTTGAACTTTGACCCCTTTGGAAGTTATCGCCCTTTACGCAAGAAATGCTTGTTATCGCTACTCCTCCAAAACCGTAAACTGTATAGGTATAAAACCTTCATCAATGTCTTTGACTAATTGAGAGGATTTTTCAATCTATTCATTGCGAAAGGATCCATAGACCCCTTATATGAGTTATTGCCCCTGAAAGTATTTGAATTTTACGAATAATTAAAGATTTTCAAAACGAGAAGTCATAGAGACATGAGACCAACTGCATTAGATCCATTGACCTTTGACCTTAAAATCTATGTAAAATTCAAAGGACAAGGTGATTCCAAAAATGAGAAATTAAGCTATTTTAATATCTTTCAACTTATATTATCTGTCTGTGCATCATTCAAATGCACTCTTAAAACTATTTCAAAGATTTCATTCTTGTCCCCTAAGATTAAACCTTTTAAAAGTTATATCCCCTTGTGTGAAAAACCTTGTTATCGCTACTCCTTCGAAATTGTAGACCGTAAAGACACCAAACCTTCACTAATGTCTTAAGAGGCTTTAGGCCTAACTTCACTGTATAAGTGAAAAAGGATCTGATGACCCTTATGTGAGTTATTGCATTTTAACTTCTTTGTACTTACTATTAGACCTTATAACTCCAAAACTATAAGTCATAGAAGCATGGGGTCAATTGCATTATAACCCTTGACCTTTGACCTTGAATATTTTCTCAAGGTAAAAAGTCAAGGTCATTCGAATTTTCTTTTTTTTTCATTTTTTTCTATATTTTCAGACAATTCTGGTTTCTTTTTCATGGAAATTAATTTTAAGGAGTCAAATATAAAAATATGAAATTCAAAGAAGGTGGAAAGACCTCTTATTGTTCTGTGAACAATAAGTCTCCTAGTTATTAGGTCTTTCCACCTTTGTGTGGAAAGACCTATTGAAATTGTTCTGTTTATTATTAGGTCTTTCCACCTTTCTGTGGAAAGACCTATTGAAATGCCTATGTTTTTTATTCTTTTTCTGCCAGACTTTTGAAACCGCAAGACTTATTGGAAAATTATATAGTTCATGTTATTGGATATTTAAAGTTATTCCGAAAAACGACCCAAGAAGTTTGAACTTTGACCCCTTTCGAAGTTATCACCCTTTATGCAAGAAATGCTTGTTATCGCTACTCCTCCGAAACCGTGAACCATATAAGTATGAAACATTCACCAATGTCTTTGACTACTTGAGAGGATCTTTCAATCTATTCATTGCGAAAGGATCCATAGACCCCTTATATGAGTTATTGCCCCTGAAAGTTTTTGATTTTTACAAATAATTAAAAATTTTCAAAACGAGAAGTCGTAGAGACATGGGACCAACTGCATAAGATTCATTGACCTTTGACCTTAAAATTTATGTAAAGGTCAAAGGTCAAAGTCATTCGAAAAATGAAAAATTAAGTTATTTAAATCTTTTTCAACTTATATTATCTCTCTGTGCATCAATAAAATGCACTCTTAAAACTATTTCAAAGATTTCATTTTTGTCCCCTAAGATTAACCCTTTTAAAAGTTATATCCCCTTGTGTGAAAAACCTTGTTATCGCTACTCCTCCGAAACTGTAGACCGTAGACACACCAAACCTTCACTAATGTCTTAAGGGACTTTTGGCCTTACTTAACTGTATAAGTGCAAAAGGATCTGATGACCCCTTATATGAGTTATTGCCCTTTAACTTCTTCGTACTTACTATTAAACATTATAACTTGAAAACTATAAGTCGTAGAGGCATGGGGTCAATTGCATTGTGACCCTTCACCTTTGACTTTGAATATTTTTTCAAGGTCAAAGGTCAAGGTCATACCATTTTTTTTTTTAAATTTCATTTTTTCTATCCTTTAAGACAATTTTGGTTTCTTCTTCATGGAATTTAATTTCAAGGAGTCAGATATAAAACAAATTAGAAATTCAAAGAAGGTGGAAAGACCTCTTATTGTTCTGTGAACAATAAGTCTCCTAGTTAGGGTCTTCCGTCTCCAACGGAAGACCCTTCTATTATTATATTGTTTCTTTTTCACTTTTATTATTATTCTTTTTTTCTTACAATTTTTGTGCAGACGATTTCTCGGAGATGGCTTGATGGATTTTGTTCAAATTTTCAGAGTTTGTGTATGTCTATCTGAAGTTTGTACCCCCGCTTCAATTTTGAAAACATCACTTCCGGTCGTGAGTTATCGCCCTTTTAGTGATTTTTAGAGGGTCTCCTTGTCCTTAAGTTAACTCAAAAACGACATTAGCTAGAGAGCTGAAATTTTCAGCGATGATAGACGACGCATTGCTGAATTGCACATTCGATTTAAATTTTTTCAGAAAGGTCCAGTATGGAAGCGCGGTGGGGATCGAAATCTAGGACACGATTCATGAGTGAATTTTCGAGACATTTTGTATCATATCTTTTAAAGTATAATTATTTTGTTAAAACATACTGAACAATATTTGTGCTGAATGAGAAGATCTTCAATACGATATCAAGAAAAAAGTGCTGACTCATCACATTAGGGAGCAAGAGGGGCTAAAAATCTTTTTTTGATAACTCTTTAACAGTCAATATTTTGTTATACATTAATGAAGCAAAAATGTTAACCTCAACAATCTACAACTGTATATTATGATTTTAATATCGTATGGTACATAATTAGGGGCCACAAGGGGCCAGAAGCTAAATCTTTTACGCTTTATATCTCGAAAGTGAGAAATATTTTGATAAGTGATATTGAACAAAAGATGTTCAAAATCATGTTCTGAACAATATGCAACCTTTCATTTTTCGCTTAACGTCCCCATTAGGGAGTTGAAGGGTTGGCCCCTAAATATTTCTTTTGCGAATAACTCGAAAACTAAAAAGAATCTCTGAATAGTTGTTGAACAAAAAGTGTTCAAAATCCTAAGAGCTTTGAGATGAAATCAAGAAAAAGGGGCTGGGCACTCAAATTAGGATCCAAGAGGGGCTAGAAGTCTTTTTTCGATAACTCTTTAACAGTCAATATTTTGTTATACATTACTGAAGCAAAAATGTTTATCTCAACAATCTACAACTGTATATTATGATCTTATGTCGTATATTACATAATAAGGGGCTACAAGGGGCCAGAATGCTAAATCGTTGATGCTTTATATCTCGAAAGTGAGAAATATTTTGACAAGTAATATTGAACAAAAGATGTTCAAAATCATGTTCTGAACAATATGCAACCTTTCATTTTTTGCTAAACGTCCCCATTAGGGAGTTGAAGGGTTGGCCCCTAATTATTTCTTTTGCGAATAACTGGAAAACGAAAAAGAATCTCTGAATAGTTGTTTAACAGAAAGTGCCCGAAATCCTAAAAGCTTTAAGGTGATATCCAGAAAAAGGGGCTGGGCACTCAAATTAGGGGCCAAGAGGGGCTTAAAGTCTTTTTTCGATAACTCTTTTAGAGTCAATATTTTGCTATACTTTACTGAAGCAAAAATGTTTATCTCAACAATCTACAACTGTATATTATGATCTTATGTCGTATATTACATAATAAGGGGCTACAAGGGGCCAGAATGCTAAATCGTTGATGCTTTATATCTCGAAAGTGAGAAATATTTTGACAAGTAATATTGAACAAAAGATGTTCAAAATCATGTTCTGAACAATATGCAACCTTTCATTTTTTGCTAAACGTCCCCATTAGGGAGTTGAAGGGTTGGCCCCTAAATATTTCTTTTCCGAATAACTCAAAAACGAAAAAGAATCTCTGAATAGTTGTTGAACAAAAAGGGTTCAAAATCCTATGAGCTTTAAGATGAAATCCAGAAAAAGGGGCTGGACACTCAAATTAGGGGCCAAGAGGGGCTAGAAGTCTTTTTTTCGATAACTCTTTAACAGTCAATATTTTGTTATACATAACTGAAGCAAAAATGTTTATCTCAACAATCTACAACTGTATATTCTGATTTTTATGTCGTATATTACATAATAAGGGGCTACAAGGGGCCAGAATGCTAAATCGTTGATGCTTTATATCTGGAAAGTGAGAAATATTTTGACAAGTAATATTGAACAAAAGATGTTCAAAATCATGTACTGAACAATATGCAACCTTTCATTTTTCGCTAAACGTCCCCATTAGGGAGTTGAAGGGTTGGCCCCTAAATATTTCTTTTCAATAACTCAAAAACGAAAAAGAATCTCTGAATAGTTGTTGAACAAAAAGGGTTCAAAATCCTAAGAGCTTTAAGATGAAATCCAGAAAAAGGGGCTGGACACTCAAATTAAGGGCCAAGAGGGGCTAAAAGTCTTTTTAAGATAACTCTTTTACAGTCCATAATTTTTTATACATTACTGAAGCAAAAATGTTTATCTCAACAATCTTCATCTATATATTAAGATTTTAATGTCATATGTTTCATAATTAGGGGCCACAAGGGGCCAAAATGCTAAATCGTTGATGCAAAGTGAGAAATATTTTGACAAGTAATATTGAACAAAAGATGTTCAAAATCATGTTCTGAACAATATGCAACCTTTCATTTTTTGCTAAACGTCCCCATTAGGGAGTTGAAGGGTTGGCCCCTAAATATTTCTTTTCCGAATAACTCAAAAACGAAAAAGAATCTCTGAATAGTTGTTGAACAAAAAGTGTTCAAAATCCTAAGAGCTTTGAGATGAAATCAAGAAAAAGGGGCTGGGCACTCAAATTAGGGGCCAAGAGGGGCTAGAAGTCTTTTTTCGATAACTCTTTAACAGTCAATATTTTGTTATACATTACTGAAGCAAAAATGTTTATCTCAACAATCTACAACTGTATATTATGATCTTATGTCGTATATTACATAATAAGGGGCTACAAGGGGCCAGAATGCTAAATCGTTGATGCTTTATATCTCGAAAGTGAGAAATATTTTGACAAGTAATGTTCAACAAAAGATGTTCAAAATCATGTTCTGAACAATATGCAACCTTTCATTTTTTGCTAAACGTCCCCATTAGGGAGTTGAAGGGTTGGCCCCTAAATATTTCTTTTCCGAATAACTCAAAAACGAAAAAGAATCTCTGAATAGTTGTT
Source organism: Saccostrea cuccullata (assembly GCF_032062105.1). Taxonomy (NCBI): domain Eukaryota; kingdom Metazoa; phylum Mollusca; class Bivalvia; order Ostreida; family Ostreidae; genus Saccostrea; species Saccostrea cuccullata. Next base: position 64,711 of record NW_026938604.1, on the reverse strand, counting down.
GAACAAAAAGTATACAAAATCCTAAGAGCTTTAAGATGAAATCCAGAAAAAGGGGCTGGACACTCAAATTAGGGGCCAAGAGGGGCTAGAAGTCTTTTTTTCGATAACTCTTTAACAGTCAATATTTTGTTATACATAACTGAAGCAAAAATGTTTATCTCAACAATCTACAACTGTATATTCTGATTTTTATGTCGTATATTACATAATAGGGGCTACAAGGGGCCAGAATGCTAAATCGTTGATGCTTTATATCTGGAAAGTGAGAAATATTTTGACAAGTAATATTGAACAAAAGATGTTCAAAATCATGTACTGAACAATATGCAACCTTTCATTTTTCGCTAAACGTCCCCATTAGGGAGTTGAAGGGTTGGCCCCTAAATATTTCTTTTCAATAACTCAAAAACGAAAAAGAATCTCTGAATAGTTGTTGAACAAAAAGGGTTCAAAATCCTAAGAGCTTTAAGATGAAATCCAGAAAAAGGGGCTGGACACTCAAATTAAGGGCCAAGAGGGGCTAAAAGTCTTTTTAAGATAACTCTTTTACAGTCCATATTTTTTATACATTACTGAAGCAAAAATGTTTATCTCAACAACCTTCAACTGCATATTATGATTTTTATGTCGTATAATACATAATTAAGGGCTACAAGGGGCCAAAATGCTAAATCGTTGATGCAAAGTGAGAAATATTTTGACAAGTAATATTGAACAAAAGATGTTCAAAATCATGTTCTGAACAATATGCAACCTTTCATTTTTCGCTAAACGTCCCCATTAGGGAGTTGAAGGGTTGGCTCCTAAATATTTCTTTTGCAAATAACTCGATAACGAAAAAGAATCTCTGAATAGTTGTTGAACAAAAAGTGTTCAAAATCCTAAGAGCTTTAAGATGAAATCCAGAAAAAGGGGCTGGACACTCAAATTAAGGGCCAAGAGGGGCTAAAAGTCTTTTTAAGATAACTCTTTTACAGTCCATATTTTTTATACATTACTGAAGCAAAAATGTTTATCTCAACAACCTTCAACTGCATATTATGATTTTTATGTCGTATAATACATAATTAAGGGCTACAAGGGGCCAAAATGCTAAATCGTTGATGCAAAGTGAAAAATATTTTGACAAGTAATATTGAACAAAAGATGTTCAAAATCATGTTCTGAACAATATGCAACCTTTCATTTTTCGCTAAACGTCCCCATTAGGGAGTTGAAGGGTTGGCTCCTAAATATTTCTTTTGCAAATAACTCGATAACGAAAAAGAATCTCTGAATAGTTGTTGAACAAAAAGTGCTCAAAATCCTAAGAGCTTCAAAATAAAATCCAGGAAAAGGGGCTGGGTACTCACATTAGGGGCCAAAAGGGGCTAAAAGTCTTTTTTGATAAATCTTTAACAGTCAATAATTTGTTATACATTAATGAAGCAGAAATGTTTATATTAACAATCTACAACTGTATATTACGATTTTAAGGTCGTACATTACATAATTAGGGGCCACAAGGGGCCAGAAGGATAAATCTTTCACGCTTTGTATCTCGAAAGTAGGAAATATTTTGATAAGTAATATTGAACAAAAGATGTTCAAAATCATGTTCTGAACAACATGCAACCTTTCATTTTTCGATAAACGTTCCCATTAGGGAGTTGAAGGGCTGGTGCCTTAATATTTCTTTTGCGAATAACTCAAAAACAAAAAAGAATCTCCGAATAGATGTTGAACAAAAAGTGTACATAATCCTAAGAGCTTTAATTAAAATGTTATAAAGAAAAAAGGGCTGATCCCTAATATTAGGGGCCGTAAGGGACCAAAAGTCGATTTTAGAAGTTTTTATTGTTCAATGTCTTTTTACAGATTATGGAAAATCATTACTTTAGAATGCAAATCTCATTCAAAATCTTATCTCATCTCATCAAGAATCGAACGGAAGACCCACTCGTTGTTCACAACGAGATCGTATCTAGTTATTATTATTATTCTATTTCTGCCGAGCTTTTGAAACCGTAAGACTTATCGAAAAACTTTATAGTTCATGATATTCAATATTAAAAGTTATTCCGAAAAACGACCCAAGAAGTTTGAACTTTTACCCCTTTCGAAGTTATTGCCCTTTACGCAAGAAATGCTTGTTATCGCTACTCCTTTGACATGAAATGACATGCTACAGACATGAAATCTTCACCAATGTCTTCAACTCTTTGAGGGGATTCTGGAATCTATTCATTGCGAAAGTCTTCGGTGACCCCTTCAATGAGTTATTCCCCTGAAACTTTTTGAATTTTACAAATAATTAAAAATTTTCAAAACGAGAAGTGATAGAGACATGGGACCAACTGCATTTGATTCATTGACCTTTGATCATGAAATCAATGCAAAGGTCAAAGGTCAAGGTCATTCCAAAATTGAGAAATTAAGCTCTTTTTATATCTTTTTTGTCTCTTAACATATACAAAATGTCTTAGCATTAATAATATGTACTCTTAAAACTATTTAAAAGATTTTATTCGTATTTCGTAAGATTGACCCTATTAAAAGTTATTGCCCTTTGAGCGGTAAACCTTGTTATCACTACTACTTCGAAACTGTAAACCGTACAAATATGAAACCTTCACTAAAGTCTTTGACTAATTGAGAGGGTTCTGGAATGTATTATTGCGAAAGTCTTCGGAGACTCCTTCAATGAGTTATTGCCCCTGAAACTTTTTGAATTTTACATATAATTAAAAATTTTCAAAACGAAAAGTGATAGAGACATGGGACCAACTGCATTAGATTCATTGACCTTTGATTATGAAATTAATGCAAAGGTCAAAGGTCAAGGTCATTCCAAAATTGAGAAATTAAGCTCTTTTTATATCTTTTTTGTCTCTTAACATATACAAACTGTCTTAGCATTAATAATGTGTACTGTTAAAACTATTTAAAAGATTTTATTCGTATTCCGTAAGATTGACCCTGTAAAAAGTTATCGCCCTTTGTGCGGTAAACCTTGTTATCGCTACTACTTCGAAACCGTAAACCGTACAAATATGAAACCTTCACTAAAGTCTTCGACTAATTGAGAGGACTCTGGAATCTATTCATTGCGAAAGTCTTCGGTGACTCCTTCAATGAATTATTGCCCCTGAAAGTCTTTGAATTTTAGAAATAATTAAAAATTTTCAAAACGAGATAGTGTAGAGACATGGGACCAACTGCATAAGATTCATTGACCATTGAGCTTAAAATTCATTTAAAGGTTAAAGGTCAAGGTCATTCCAAAACTGAGAAATTTAGCTCTTTTTATATCTCTTTTGTCTTTCAACATATGCTTAATGTCTATGCATCATTAATATGTACTCTTAAAACTGTGTCATAGATTTCATTCTCGTCCCTTAAGATTGAACCTAATAAAAGTTATTGCCCCTTGTGCAAAATTTTTTTTTTATTGCTATTGCTTCAAAACTGTAAACCGCAAAGACATGAAACCTTCTCTAATGTCTTATTGGACTTTAGGCAAAACTTTTATGTTCAAGTGCAAAAGGATCTGGTGACTCCTTGAAAGAGTTACTGCCCTTAAATGCTTTTGTGCTTAATATTAAACCTTAAAACTTTAAAACTGTAAGTCATAGAGACATGGGGTTAATTAAAATGTGACCCTTGACCTTTGACCTTAAATATGACTTGAAGGTCGAAGGTCAAGGTCACCTAAAAAAAATTCATTTTCTTTTTTTTTTCTTTTAAGCCATTCCTGGTTTCTTTTTTATGAAATTTAATTTTAAATAGATAAATATTAAATGAAATTGAAATTCAAAAGGTGGAAAGACCTCTTATTGTTCTGTGAACAATAAGTCTCCTAGTTATTTTTCTTCGCTGATTTTTTGTTTCGAGGTTTATCGAAAAGATTTTTTGTTCATCGTAAAGGTCATTGAAACGTATGGAAAGATTTGATGCCTTTACTATGAACTATGACCCTGTTCGGAGTTCTTGCCCCTTGCACGAAAAACCTTGTTATCGCTACTCCTTTGAAACCGTAAACTGTAGAGATATAAAACCTTCACCAATGTCTTTGACTAATTAAGAAGACTTTTCAATCTATTCATTGCGAAAGTATTCGGAGACCCCTTCAATGAGTTATAGCCCCTGAATCTTTTTGAATTTCACAAATACTTAAAAATTTTCAAAATGAGAAGTTGCAGAGACATGAGACCAACTGCATAAGATTCATTGACCTTTGATCTTAAATTAATGCAAATGCAAAGGTCAAAGGTCAAGGTCATTCCAAAAATGAAAAATTTAGCATTTTTTATATCTTTTTTGGTCTTTTAACATATACAATCTGTCTTTGCATCACTAGTTTGTACTCTTAAAATTATTTCAAAGATTTCATTCTTGTCCCTTAAGATTTACCCTATTAAAAGTTATAGCTCTTTGCGCGAAAAACTTTGTTATTGCTATTGCTCTGAAACTGTAAACTGCAGAGACATAAAACCTTCACTAATGTCTTAAGGAACTTTAGTCACAACTTTTATGTTAAAGTGCGAAAGGATCTGGTGACTCCTTGAATGAGTTACTGCCCTTAAATGCTTTTGTGCTTACCATTAAACCTTATAACTTTAAAACTACAAGTCATAGAGGCATGGGGTAAATTACATTGTGACCCTTGACCTTTGATCTTGAATATAACTTGAAGGTCAAAGGTCAAGGTCACCTCCAAATTTTTAAATTTTTCATTTTTTTCTTCTTTTAAGCCATTCCTGGTTTCTTTTTGATGAAATATGATTTTAAAGAGATAAATATTAAATGAAATTGAAATTCAAAGAAGGTGGAAAGACCTCTTATTGTTCTGTGAACTATAAGTCTCCTAGTTATTATTAGGTCTTTCCACCTTTCTGTGGAAAGATCTCTTGAAATGCTTATGTTTATTATTATTCTTTTTCCGCCGGACTTTTGAAACTGCAAGACTTATCAAAAAACTTTGTAGTTCATGATACTGGATATCAAAAGTTATTCTGAAAAATGACCCAACGTATTTGAACTTTGACCCCTTACTCAGTTATTACCCCTTTTGTCGTAAAGCTTGTTATCGCTACTCCTCTGAACCCATAAACCGCAGAGTTTCCAGACCTTCACCTATGGCTACGACTTAATCAGTAGACTTCAATCCTTCATTGCGAAAGGATTCGTAAACTCCTATGACGAATTATTGCCCCTGAATGTTTGCAATGTTTAGGAATATAAAAATATTTTCTTAAACAATATATCATAGAGACATGTGGCCAACTGCAAAAGATTCTTTAACCTTTGACCTTAAAATTGAGGTCAAGGTCAAAGGTCAAGGTCATTCAAAATATGAAAAATTAATCTCTTTATATACTGCTTTTGTTCTTTACCAAATTTTAAACATCTTTGCATCTTCAATATGTACTCTTATTTCATTTCAGAGATTTCATTCTTGTCCCCTAAGATTGACCCCTCTAAAAGTTAGTGCCCCCTTCAGTGTAAACCCTTGTTATTGCTACTCCTCCGAAACCCTAAACCGTAGAAGTACGAAACCTTCAACAATGTCTGCGACTAATTAAGTACACTTTCCAATCTATTCAGAGCAAAAGAATTCGTAAACCATGTAAGAAGTTATTGCCCCTGACAGTTTATGATGTTTACGAAGAACTTAAAACTTCTTTACAACAAGTCGTAAAGACCCAACTGCATGAGAATTTTTGACCTTTGACCTTGAAGAACAGGTCAAGGTCAAAGGTCAGGGTCATTGGAATACCATAGAAATTGTCGATTTAAGCTCTAAAAATCCAAATGACCTTGACTTTGATATTTGACCTTGACCTTTGACCTTGACCCGTAAATTACTCAAAAATTAATAAAGAAATATTCATTACCTTTATCCAGATTTATCTTCAAGTGTTAATCTCAAGTTTATCTCTCTCCTTTTTTTGATGACCTTGACCTTTGACCTTGATAAATGACCTTGACCTTTGACCCCCTATTGACCCAAAGGTCACAATCAAGCTAAAGGTCGTCGAGGTATTTTCAACTCTTACTTTAACACATGCTTATAACCCCCCCCCCCCAACCCGTTTTTCTCTTTAAAAAAAAATCAACAGCAGTATAGAGAAAATGTCTACAAGTAAAAAGACACGATGTATCGACATAAGATTCGGAGTAAAAGCTAGAAGAGACCTTAAAAAAGGTGTCCTGAGAGTTTTAAGGTGAGTCTCTAAAATATTATGAAATTCTAGTGAAAATCGGCAACATCTGGGGGTTTTTTTTCTGTCTGAAATTTAGTTATTGCTGAACATAAAAAATGATTAAAGCCCGTATTAGCTATTTCTGCAATTGTTGTTAATATCATTCGATTCTCCTGCTCTATTACGACATTTTAATTCCAAGTATTCTTGCTTTCTTTAGAGTATGGAATTTATTTCAATTTCATTTGGATTTAATATTAATGGAATGAATCTTGATTTCATCTGAAATTTGTTTTTTTTTCCCCTAGAATAACACAATCCCAAGAAATAGCGACTTTCAGCATAGGAAATAGAAATACACGTTTCTTCCCTGAGTTTCCCATCTAGAATTACATGTTTGGAATTTCATTTATGCTACTTACATTGAATTTCATGCCTATTTCGGACCGGAATGTTAAAACCCGAACCCGATTCTCTGTTTTCCTTTTCCATAATTAAAAACTGCCTTGCATCTCTCGCTCATGTTTCTCACATGCTCTTAAATAATTTATCGCCATCCATTTCAAACATAAAACAACTCAAATCGGATATTTTCAAACATCTCTTTAATACATGTATAATGCACATATGATGCAGGTACACATGGGACATTTCACGATGTTTTCACTTACGCTTCCGTCTTGATGCGCAGATCAAATGCATGTGATTCATATTGATAGGTATATCATAATGTTAATCAGACCCTACCCCTTACATCTTAACTCGAAAACAATCTCATTCAAGCTCATATATACATCTAGGAACGTGTTACAATGTTTTTTTATGTGGCTCTCTTTGCGTGATCAATGAACTCGTGCTTATCCCCGAGTCGACTACAAACAATCTAGGAAGTCTGTTTACGGTAAAATTATACCAACTGCGAGCCCGATCTAAAATCCTAGTAGAGAAATGAGAATTTTGCTGTTTTATTTATTTTCTTGCTTTTTTCCTACTTTTTTCAGCCCAAATGATATTGAAACACTTAAAAAGGTGGAAAGACGTCTTATTGTTCTCGGAACAATTAGTTTACTAGTTATTCTTCTTTTTCTTCCCGGACTTTTGAAACCGCAAGACTTATCGAAAAACTTTATAGTTCATGAAACTGGATAAAAAAAGTTATTCTGAAAAACGACAGCCCTTGTTTGAACTTTGACCCCTTTCGAAGTCATTGCCCTTTACGCAAGAAATGCTTGTTATCGCTACTCTTCCGAAACCGTAAACTGCAGAGGTATGAAACCTTCACCAATGTCTTCAACTAATTAAAGGGACTCTTCAATCTATTCATCGCGAAAGCATTCGGTGACCCCTTCAATGAGTAATTGCCCCTGAAACGTTTTGAATTTTACAAAAATAATTTTTTTTAAAACAAGAAGTTGTAGAGACATGGGACCAACTGCATAAGATTCATTGACCTTTGATCTAAAATTTCATGCTAAGGTCAAAGGTCAAGGTCATTCAGAAAATTAGAAATTAAGCTTTTTCTATATCTTTTTTGTCTTTCAATATATATTTAATGTCTTTGCATCATTAATATGTATTTTTAAAACTCTTTCAAATATTTTATTCTTGTCCCCAAAGATTAACCCTTTAAAAAGTTATTGCCCCTTGTGCAAGAAACCTTGTTATCGCTACTTCTCCGAAACCGTAGACCGTATAGACACTAAACCTTCACTAATGTCTTAAGGGTCTTAAGGCCTAACTTCACTATATAAGTGCAAAAGGATCTGATGACCGCTTATATGAGTTATTGCCCTTTAACTTCTTTGTACTTCCTATTTAACCTTATAACTTGAAAAGTATAAGTCGTAGAAGCATGGGGACAATTGCATTGTGACCCTTGACCTTTGACCTTGAATATTTTCTTCAATGTCAAAGGTCAAGGTCATTTAAATATTTTATTAATTTTTAATTTTTGCTATCCTTTAAGACAATTTTGGTTTCTTATTCATGGAATTAAATTTTAAAACAAAATTGAAATTCAAAGAAGGTGGAAAGACCTCTTATTGTTCTTTGAACAATAAGTCTCCTAGTTAGGTCTTTCCACTTTTCTGTGGAAAGACCTATTGATTTCCTTCTGTTTCTTCTTTTCCTTATTTTTTATTATTTTTCCGCCGTGTGATTTTGAGTTTCAAGATTCATCGAAAAGATTTTTATTCCATAACAATGTACTCTGTAAAAGATTTTTGCAGTAGACCCTGCGTAAATGAACTTGGACCCCTTTCGGAGTTATTACCCCTTTCGCAAAAAAGCTTGTTATCACTACTCCTTCGAAACCGTAAACCGTAGAGAAATGAAACCTTCATTAATCTCTTTGACTGATTTTGTAGACACTTCATTGATATATTTCGAAAGTATTCATTGACCCCTTGAGTGAGTTATTGCCCCTGAAAGTTTTTGAATTTTACAAATAATTAAAAATTTTCAAAACGAGAAGTCATAGAGACATGGGGCTAACTGCGTATGATTCATTGACCTTTGACCTTTAAATTCATGTAAAGGTCAAAGGTCAAGGTCATTCCAAAAATGAGAAATTTGGCTCTTTTTATATCTCTTTTGTCTTTTAACATATACATAATGTCTATGCATCATTAATTTGTCCTCTTAAAACTGTTTTAAAGATTTTATTCTTGTCCCCTAACATTAACCCCTTTCAAAGTTATTGCCCCTTGAGCGAAAAACCTTGTTATCGCTACTTCTCCGAAACCGTAGACCGTAGAGACACCAAACCTTCACTAATATCTTAAGGATCTTTAGTCCTAACTTCACTGTATAAGTGCAAAAGGATTTGATGACCCCTTATATGAGTTATTGCCCTTTAACTTCTTTGTACTTACTATTAAACCTTATAATTTGAAAATTATATGTCGTAGAAGCATCGGTTCAAATACATTGTGACCCTTGACCTTTGACCTTGAATATTTTTTCAAGGTCGAAGGTCAAGGTCATTCTTTTTTTTTAAATTTTCATTTTTTCTTTGCTTTAAGAGATTTTTGATATCTTATTCATGGAAATTAAATTTTAGGAGTCAGATATAATACAAATTTGAAATTCATAGAAGGTGGAAAGACCTCTTATTGTTCTGTGAACAATAAGTCTCCTAGTTCTTTTTTTTATTATTATTTTTCCGCCGCATGTTTTTTTGTTTGAAGATTTATCAAAAAGATTTATAGTTCATAAGAATGTACTCCGTAAAAGATTATTGCAGTTCACCCTGCGTAAATGAACCTTGACCCCTTTCGAAGTTATTGCCCCTTTCGCAAGAAATGTTTGTTATCGCTACTTCTCAGAAACCGTAAACCGCAGAGATTCCAAATCATTATTAATGTTTACGACTGATTTAGTAGACTCTCCAATCAAACATTGCAAAAGGATTCGTAAACTCCTATAATGAATTATTGCCCCTGAATGTTTGCAATGTTTACGAATATCAAGAACTTATCTAAAATGACAAGGTGTAGAGACATGGGACCAACTGCATAAGATTCATTGACCTTTGACCTTAAAATCTAGGTCAAGGTCTAAGGTCAAGGTCATTCAAAATATATAAAATTAAGCATTTTTTATAACTCTTTTGTTCTTAACCAAATTCTAAACATCTTTGCATCTTTAGTATGTACTCTTAAAACCATTTCAGAGATTCCTTGCTTGTCCCCTGAAATTGAACCCTCTGAAAGTTAGTGCCCCTTTCAGTGTAAAGCCTTGTTATCGCTACTCCACCGAAAAAGTAAACCGTAGAGGTACAAAACCTTCAACAATGTCTGCGACTAATTTAGAACACTTCCCATTCCATTAGTGCGAAAGAATTCGTAAACTATTTTAAGTAGTTTTTGACACTGACAGTTTCTCGTGTTTAAGAAGAGCTGAAAACTTCTTAACGACAAGTCATAAAGACATGTGGACAATGCATGAGATCTTCGACCTTTGACCTTGAGGATAAGGTCAAGGTCAAAGGTCAAGGTTATTGGGAAAGTATCCAAATTGCTTATAAACTTTTTTGGGGGGGTTGTTAAATTATCTTGACCCTTGACCTTTGATCTTGATCCTAACTCAATTTATTTCAAATTTATTTAGATTTAATATCAATTGCATAAATCAAAAAAAAAAAAAAAAAAAAAAAAAAACCCGAATTTTCCTCTCAAATAAATTTCCACGCTCTCAGTGACACAGTTTTCCTTATGAAATGCATGTTTCAAGTTTAATTTACGCTGATAACTATTAATTCAATCCAAATAGAGATGATTATTTAATTTTACCTATGAGTAAACCATATTTGTCAAAACGAACGCGCATTTTCATAAATTGTAAACACAGTGCCGACACGGAAGTTCGAATGTATAATAAGCTCTGTATGATGAACTCAATGTATTCAAACTATAAACAAACTCAAATGATTTTTTTAACAGGAAATCGGCATTTGCATTATACACCAATCGTGTTTCTCAGAACTATTCATTATTCCTCTCTATGTTCCATCACAAACAAATAAATACACGTGTTTCTGTACTATTTTAAAACGCACGTGTGTCTATTTTTGTTTAAATCCATGTGCTTTCATTTCGCCTGTCAATCTAAAGGTCCCCAGTTCGAATCCGGCTGGGGGCACAATTTTTTTGGAATTTGTTTTTTTTTTTTTTTTTCAACCCAAAGGACACGGAAACACTTAAAAAGGTGGAAAGACGTCTCATTGTTCTCTGAACAATTAGTTTACTAGTATTATATATCTTATTGTCAAATTGAAGGACATAGCTAAGGTTTTCTTTTTTTTCGCGTATTTTCACAAATTCTGCTTCATCCTTCAACTCTACATTTAGATATATCGATGACGTTTTGTCAATTAATAATAGAAATTTCCAATCCTACGTCCATACGATATAATCCTGGTGAGCTTGAGATAAAAGATACCACGAAGTCCGACACTTCTGCTTCATAATTGGATATTTTACTTGAAAAAGACACTAATGGTAATCTAACAACCAAGCTATATGATAAACGTAATGACTAACTTTTCTATCGTCAACTTCCCTTACTTATGCAGCAATATACCTTCATCACCTGTATACGAAGTATATATATCTCAGTTGCTTCGATACGCAAGAGCATGCTGTACGTATGAACAATTCCTAAAACGAGGTAAATTATTGACAAGCAAGTTGACGAAACAAGAATATCAGCAGTCTCGTTTATAGTCATCAATTCGTATGATACAGTGACCTTGTCAGCAAAAACAATTTATAATTGAGTCAAATGCTGACTGACATTTTTCATACCAATTGTTAGTCCATTATTTATACACTGAATTGACGACAGATTTTTTCCCGTTATTTCCTGTTCATGACAAGGAGCAAACAGCAGGTGTGACTGGTCGGCAGGGAATGCTCAATCCTCCATGGTACCTGATCCCACCTCTGATGTTTCGGGGGTCCGTGTTAGCTCTGCTCTTATTTTGTAATGTTTTATGGACTTTAAGATTAAATGCTGTTCGTTATCTCCATATCCTTCTTGAATACAAAAACTGGTCTGCTTATAGGAGTGCGCGCGCTTTTGCTATCCATGGGAAACAAATAGATTGTTGAAAGACCTGGTCTCCAAAAACAAGATGGATATTGTCAATCAGAAACTCATGTATCTTTTTATGTATCTTGTTCGATTACTTGTTAGATTACCATTAACATATTGTATATCAGAACTTCAAGCTTCTTTTTGATTTAGTTGTTTGATTACCATTAAGTAGAATATTCAAATTCACATCTAATTACTACTCAACACTTTATGTGTTTATACGTGTTTCTGCTGTGGTAGCTGTAAACAACAACATGATCGAACGTCAAAATTTTCATGATTATTTTACGACGAAGATCAACACATCAACGCATCAAATATAACGGACTCGTGTTTGGTCTTAGATGTGAGTAAACATGTATAAAAATTGATGAAGAATTTAAGACTGTCTTTAAAACGTTCAAATGAAAACTAAATGTACACATGTACTTAGATCTTCACGTTTCAGTGTTTGTATTTCGTATTGTTTAGCCAATTTTATGTTGCTTTCAAACTGTGTATGCTCTTGAAAATCAGTTCAAAATTAAATTGAAGTTTGCATTATAATTGAGAGTTGTTTTCAGTATGTGTGTATCATTGTGTACATTTAACAGTATCACATTGAATTTTTAGTGTGCTGGCAGCATATGCAATAGTATTTTCATTTGTGAAGACCCACTTACTAAACCCGGCATGCACTAGGGAGGTCATTATGAAGGGACACGGGTGCTTATTGTGACCAATGAACGGGTAAACGTTTGTTATGATGGTGAAAATTTCTGTATTTCTAAAAATTTAAAATAAAGTGAAATTTTAATAGTTTGATTCTCATGATAAGTTTTAAAAAAAATGATTTATTTTTTTGAAAAAATATATAGCGTAGACTGCTGTGGTATTTTCAATCTGCATAAAGTATGTGGGTAGAATTTCCATTTTCTCAATTTTTAGTCACTTTCGAATTATCGTACATGTATACATGGGTATAAAACTATATTTAACTGGATGGTTTATCAGCCTTGCCCCATGAATTTTGCCCTGGATTAACAGTTGCAGTGACAGTCCATTGTCTCCTTTCTTTTAACAACCCAGATACCCATGCAGGTACGTTATCTATGAAAGCATGAAAGGACATAGGATTTTAAAAAAATATATTATACAATCCGTTCTTTCGGATTGACAATCTGTTATAAGGAATTGCCAATTCGTTCTCACAGATTATCAATTTGTTCCCTCAAATTACACAATCCGTTATCTCGGATTTTAATTCATTCTCCCAGTTTAAACAATTTATTCCCTCGGAATGTAAACCCTTCTCATGATTTCAATAATATTATTTATCTGTACATATCGGATATGGAAATACCTGTTAAATGAAAAGAATATTGTAGTAGTTTAAATCCTACCTTTTGTTACATATTACGCTCCAAAATGAGAAAAATACATGAACATTTTTCAAATCCATATGCTAGTACTGATATTTGTACAAAAAAATCTTATGTTTTTGTGTTACGTGTACATTATAATAAGTGAATGTCCTATATAGTAAAAGTAAATATGGGTCCTGCGTAATTATTTTTTTCTAAAATAAATATTCGTTGAATAAGTTATAAAAGAGGTTTGAAATGACCGGTTGCTAAAACAAAATAAATAGAACGCACTAATTAATTAGAACGTTTGGATGTAATTGTACATATATGTAATGGAATTCGAGAGCAGTGATTGCAAAAATCATAAGACTGATGTTACAAATCTAGAATTATTTATCTGTGAAAACGAATTATGTAATTATAGATCTCGAATTATAATTCTAGGTAATGAATTGGTTATTCATTGGATCAGATTGTGTATTTCGAGACCTCAAATTAAAAACCAAGGGAACAAATTAAAAATCCGTGGGAAGGGATTGCATGATTACTGAGCTCAAATTCATTTATTACTTTTTTGAAAAATTGACGTGCCCCTTCATGGCTTTCGTAACAATCTAGTTAAAAAAGATCTTCTAACCCCTTCCTCATTTTTTCATATATGTATGTTGCGATAGCGTAAAGAGATGTTTGGCTTTAGTCAGATTGCCAAATATACTATTTGTTTTATTTCCTTAATTTAACCATGATGGTTTACTACAAGGTATATGAATTTTCAGTCCTGATACATTAACTTAACAATATAATTTAACAACTTGAATCACAAAATTAATACAATTTATATTTTAAAAGAAAATCATGCCCATGTATTAATTGTAGCATTCTTAATTTTGATTATAAATGTAAATTAACGTATCTGTTTCAAAATATTTTAATCTTTTACGGGATAGAAGCTGATCACTTGTATTTGACAGCAAACAATAATCTATATGACAAGTCAAAGAATTCCCCCCAGTCTTACAGAGAAATGACAGCTGATGAAAGAATGGTGGACACAAAGTAAAAGTGCTCTTCAACATTTTATGGAAGATTCAATCAGTCTGATTTGGAATTCATCTTGCAATATTTCTGGATTTGTTTAGCTTGATATAAACGTCACATTTTCAACTTATTGACTTAACATTTTTTTTCAAAATATTGCCAATGCCATCTATTTTTAATAATTCCATAGCATGTCAGGTTTGTATTGTACCCCGTAAGCCCTGTTTTACCAGAAAAGTCGTGTAATGAAATTATTGTATTTTCATTTTCTTGTTAGAATAAATCCATGAAAATACAGGTTATTTTTAATTGCACCAAGAGAATGGATTTTTTTTTGTTTAACAATAAGATTGTATACAAGTTTTGATAGCATGATATGCTAGGTGTTTGTGAGAAGAGAGACAGACCAGAATTCTTTGCTTGCAGATTTTGTCGTTCGCCATCTTTTTAGGTCAACTATTTGATTAATTATCCATGTTTGAAGCATTTCAAAATTGATATATACTTACAATTTAAGCAGAATTCTGTACTGGTATGACTTTGATCCGCCAAGAACAAAAGTGTCAAGGTTAATACTTAATACAAAAATGTTCTTTCATTTTTGACCCATATCATAGAAACAAAATCATGGAATTTACAAAATGTGTCCAGAACGTGACAAACAGAATTTTCCATATAAGCATCCATTGTGTAAAAATCTAGCAAGAATATCGAAAATGTTTAAAAAATTGATGAATTTTTTTTACTTATTTGACCTTTGAACTCCTAAAAAAAGGTCTAAAGAAGTTAAACTTCAAGTCAATTTATCAGACGAAAACAAAAATTACTGCCCGAAAATAAAAAAAAAAAATTCTGCTTTTCTAAGCAACCCCTTTTAAGTAGTTATATAGTACAGTATAATGCTCTTTAATTTTGTGGATATATCCCTAATTTCCTATATTTCAACATACATTACAGGCCTCGAGTTATCCTTAAAAAAAACGGGGCCCCGTGGACCGAAAGTCCACGCTTTAGCGTGGACCTCGAAACTTGTCGGCGTCTTTGAAGTCAGCGTTTCTGTGCTCCGTGTAACACGGTGTGTTACAGTTAATTTCCATTTTGATTTTTACTGTGTTCATTCAATTTGATGATACAAGATCGTTTTTTACTACGCATGCATTCATAAATGTATGCAGTATTCACTAGATGCGTGATTTTACTATAGGTCAATTAATTCTTTTGTAAGAAATCAAGAATATGTATATATGTACTGTGTCTAGAATTAAAAAAAACGTAAAGCGCTTTTATTCTGCTCTCTGATAATTACTCGGCGAATTATTGGTTCAGATCAGAGGGGTTCAGATTATTGCAGTTAGACAAACACTGAAAATCTGTAATTATGAAAAATATGGAGATATCAAAATTAAATGGGGTAAACTCGAAAATCTACTGAACAGGCAGAGATGATAATCCGATAAATTTTATTGATTAAAAACAGTTACCAACTTCCACGCTGCTTACAAAAAATCACCAGCCGAATTGTCGGCAAATGAAATGTACTAACTCCAGAACGAATATTTCTTCATTCTACGATTTTCTTATGAAAAATGAAAAAAAAAGTTTGCGAAAACATATAGATATTTAGCAATTTTAGAAAGGGTTTGTTATACCCTCAAACCCATTTTAGAAAGCGATACGAATCAGCTGATTAAAACTTTATCAAAAGTCTGCAAATGTATGTTACGCTGTAATGTATTTTTTTTAAATCTCAATCTACGGGATTCATGCTTATTTGTGTCTGAAAAGGGATAAATAAATTAACAAAGTACATGTGAGTTTAAAATCATTGTAGTAGTGAAATTTAAGAGATGAATTTCTTTTTATATCAGTTGAGTGTGTTATACACTTGCTGTCAAATCACAAGAGAAATTCTTTCCGCGTAAACAGACTTTCAGGGTCACCTAGCGTCATGCGATTTTGACTGACAGGTGATGCACGAAGACTTCACGCGTTGCAGCGTACATGTATACGGAGAACATGAAATGGACTTGAATATGAACCAAAGTTGTGGAAATGAAATATAATAACAGATTTATTAATTTTGACTTCCGTAGCTTAAATAAAACGAATAAAAAAAAATTGTAACAAGGGGCTTTATGACTCTCTCTCTCTCTCTCTCTCTCTCTCTCTCTCTCTCTCTCTCTCTCTCTCTGGTATTGCTTTTTTATACACTTTAATTTACAAGAAAAGACAAACTTATTTAAAAAATAAAGAAAATCTTACTAAAATAATTACTTACACTGAAAGGGTTATTTTAAATCAAAGTAGTAAACACTGTCTATGAAAATAATGTTTGCTGTTACGAGAAATACGCTTGGAAATTATTGTATTAATTTCTTGTTTCTTCTGACGATTTTCCATCTGCATTCAGACCAGCTTAAGATGAAAGTATTTCAATAAGGAAGATACATAGTAGTTAATATGCTGGGATCGAAAACTAGTACTGTACATGCTAAAGCCATGCTAGGATTTTATAATACATACAGTGTATGTAACACGAATGCAGCTCGACTCTATTTCGTCTTTCTTCGTTACATGAACATATTAGGTTAAATGTATTTATTTATTTATTTATTTATTCAAAATTACATTCATAATTTTGATTTTGTTAAGTGAATGAATAATTTTACTAAAAATAAATTCTAGACACATTGTCAATTCAAACGAAAACCATTCAATTTTTTTTTACCGATATCATTAGTGCTATTCAGAACCCAATATCTAGTAGAATTAAGCGGTTATCATAAACATAAATAAAATTTATAAATTGTCATCAAAATTGATTATTAAATTTTTATTTGAAACAAATGATTTTGTCTGTAATACTATTCACACAGTGCAGCTTGGGGGAGAATTTTTTGAACACGCAGTGCGAGCATTTCACACGGTGTTTTTTTCCACCGAGTTATGAGGAAAACTCGGAGCCTTGTACTGTACATAATTGTAAATATTTAGCTTGAAGATTTCAAACATTTTTTTTTTAATCCATAAAATTTTGCACTTAATTGACCTTTGACCTCCATTTTTTACTAATAAGGTCAGTCAATGAGTATCTGAATAGGTAGTCTTAAATATCATTTCTAAGAAATCCCCTACAAAATTGTATGCATTATACCTACCTTTTTCCTTGGGTAAAACAGTAAGGAATAATTTAATAATGCCATGTCAAAAGGTCTCCAAAATCACGTGAAATGCGCCGGTAGAGAAAGGGTTAAATACCTTAAGCTTTTCATTTTGTATTGCTTTATTTTCCCAAAACATTCAAGGTTTGAAGAATCACGAAAAGCTCCATCAAGTCGTTCGCTGCAGTTAACAAAGCATGCAGGTGGGAAGTTTTTTTTATCATTATATAGGACTATTGGACTACTGGAAAATTTAAATAATACATGCATTTGTTGAGTATTAGTGCATGAGAATCGGTGTATAATCACGTACTTGGTAGTTGTGTTTCCCAAACGAATTTGGGGGAGACATATTGTTATGTTTGTCGCCCCCGACGAAGTCGGGCTACATATTGCGATTGTATGCATGTTTTTGTTCTCCAGGCTGTTTCTCAGAGATGTTTGTGACAATGTTTTCGAAAATTTTCCTCAAAGGAGGATCACTGGATGTAGTTGTGATTTGTGGTCATTCAGTTTCAAAATGGCTACCGTTGCCATTGAAACCTGCAAAAAGCGACGAATTTTGCCCGAGAGTGTTCTCTCTGGTCCCTTAGCCATTCTTCATCAAATTTTATGTTTGTAATGATTAGTATCCATAATTGTGATCATTAGATTTAAAAATGGCAAATTGTCAATTGTTTACATGGAAACAGGAAAAAAGTTAAAAATCTTTAACTTTAATTTTTAATTAAAAGTACGGAAAGGGCTGAAACGAGTTGAAAAGCTTCTTGTTCTAGGAAAAAGTCCATCCAAATGCACGTGCGGGCGCGTGTAACACGTGAAATGAATTATATACATAATAAAGTTATAACTTTTACAATTTATGAAATAAAATGCTTTGAAACTCATTAAATAAGGATATTATATAAGGATATATTAATAGTGTAGAAAATATGTCACTGTCAAATTAACACGAACTCATATGCTTTCACGTGCACTTTGCTCTATTTGGCTGAAACAAAAATCTTAATATCATTTTTGTTTTTTTTACGAAATACGAAATTTTAAATATAGTCATTGATTAGAATATCCTAAAAATGATATATAACAATAATCATGAAAACACGAGCATGCACGTGTACTACAATCAGATCGGCTAAATCTTAAAATGGCTTTAGTTCCTTTAGTTCCTATAGTTCCTTTGGTTTTCAACCAAATAGGATGTGCTTTATAACATAGATAGACATAATGGGTTCCTAGTAAGAAAGGTATGGTCATTATGCATATGCATGCACTTACGTGCACGAGCGCTTTGCTCTGATTTTCATATCAAACTACTGAAAGGACAGATACGAGTTGATGGTTGTCCAAGCTTAGCAAATGGGTATTGTATTACTGATGAATAAATGAAAGCCTTGTCCAGTTCGTGGCGACATACATGTACGCTATTGCTTGCAATAGCAGACTTTCTAGTTTTTACACTGTTTCTTATTAGGTTCTCCCGTCTCCAACTGAAGACCCTACAATTATTCTATTGTTTCTTTTTCACTTTTATTATTATTAAGGTATTCCATCTTCAGCGGAAGACCTTACTGTAATTCTTTGGTTTCTTTTCCACTATTTTTTAAAAGTCTGCCGTTTCCAACGGAAGACCTTATTGTTTTCGATCGGTTTCTTTTTCCCTATTATTTTTTTTTCTTAGGGAAATCCCCCTGCATACGGAGTTTATATATCTCAGTTGATTCAATACACAAGAGCTTGCTCTACCTTTAAACAATTTTCAAAACGAGGTAAATTTTCAACAAGCAAGTTGATAAAGCACGAATATCAGCCGTCTCGTTTAAAGTCATTATTCCGTAAGTTCAATGGTCGATACAATGACCTTGTCAACAAATACAATTTTTCCTTGAGTAAAATGCTGACTGACGTTTCTCATACTAATTGTTCGTCAATATATATACACTAAATTGACGAAGAATTTTTCCGTTATTTCCCGACATGACGAGCAGCACACGACGGGTGTTACCGCTCAGCAGGGATGCTTACGTCTCGATGGCACCTAATCTTGATGTTTCGGAGGTCCGTGTTTACCCTGCTCTTATTTTGTGTATTGTTTTATGGACTTCAATATGGTCCCTAAATATTTCCAGCTAGAAGAAATCTCTAAATAGGTGTTGAACAAGAGGTCATAAAAATCAAAAGACCATTCATTTGAGGGACCGACTCCTCAAATAAGGGACTGAGAGGGGCCAAAAAATTCATCTTTAACTCCTTAAAAATCAATATTTTGTAATATATAACTGCGGCAAAGACTTTTAACGATTTGCAACTATATATGATAAACATTTGATCATATTTTATGTAGTTAGGCGTTAGAAGGGGCCATATATCTAAATCTTTGATGCTTTATATCTCGAAAAGGCTGAAAATTTGAAAAGCAAAATTAAACAAAAGATGGATAGAATAATGTTACAATCAAAGTGCGTACTTTTGATATTTGCATAAAGATTTGTTGGGATTACCCCTAAATATTGGTATTCAGGTTATCTCCACAAGGAAAAATAATTTCTGAATAGGTGTTCACAAAAAGTGTTTTAAAAGACCTTTTATTTGATATCAAGAAAAAGGGGTTGACTCCTCAAATTAGGGGCTCAGAGGGGCAAAAAGTCTTTCATCTTTAACTTCTTATGAAGAATACTCTCTAATACATTATTGAAGCAAACTTAAGGTATTTATCTTAACGATTTGCAATTATATTGTATAAAAGTTTGATCAAATGTTTTGTATTGAGGGGTCAAAAGGGCCAGAATGCTATATATTTTATGCTTGATATCTCAAAAGGGAAGATATTTTTATAAGCTATATTGAACAAAAGTTGATCAGGATATTAATGAAGGAAAACTTAATTTCATTTTCTCTTAATTAATATCTCAGCCAAAATCATATCTCATCTTACCGAGAAATCCAACGCAATAGCTCGCAATGAGATTGTGTCTGTTTATGTTTGTTATTGTTCAGATACCCGATGAGTGTGGCCATTGCATAACACGCAGAGCATATTTCTAAAGTTATCATCAACCGTTTTTTTGCACATAACCATTATTATCATATTGGGTGTGTATACTGCAGGCCATATAAAGTATCGTCAAAAGACTAAATGGAAATGAATATAAATATTAATATGAATATCTTATAGCTTATTTGTTCAAGTTAGATATTTTTTTTTAATTGAAGTGGTTTTGTAATTTGTAAAGTATTTCTCATATTCCTACTTTCGTTTGAATTAAGAACAAAGTTCAAATAAACTAAAAAGAGAACATACCAATGTTACACAGAAGCTCCACAGAAACAGGACAGACCAGCAGTAATACAGGACAGTCATCTCGTACAATTTTCTTCTATTTACAACCCTTCATATTACTCAAAGCATTTTCCCTACAAATCAAATATGATAAGATGTTAGGTATACCACTTGAAGAATCAATTAACATGTAAAATTGTAATAAAATTAACTTATATAAAATTATTTCAGTGTTTAACATAGGTAAAAATGATTTTGAAATGACAGATTTACAATACTGTAGAATTCTAATTATACGCGGGGAATTAATTATCTCGTAATTTTGCGTGAAACATCACTTGTGAAGTAGAATGAACTCACTTTTTATAGGGATAAAATCAATGCAAAATCACCTAATCAGCCGCTCACTCACGTTATATTGTTCTCGAGATTTGACGTTACAGAGAGGTTTCCCGATAATAAGTATTCACAAAATATAAGGAATCTTCAGTGTCAAGGGAATCTGAACGACAAGTGAACAATATTGAGTGATTTTAAATGATAAGTGTACAATATCGAACGATTTTCAATGGCAGGTTAACAACATTGAATAATTTTGAATAACAGGTGTACGATATCAAGTGATTTTGAACAACAGGGGGAACAATATCGAAAGATTTTGAATAAGAGGTGTACAATATCAAATGATTTTGAATAATAACTGTACAATATCAATTAATTTTGAATAACAGGGGAACAATATCGAATGAGTTTGAATAACAAGTGTACAATATCAAATGATTTTGAATGATAACTGTACAATATCAATTAATTTTGAATAACAGGGGAACAATATCGAATGAGTTTGAATAACAGGTGTATAATATCAAATGATTTTGAATAATAACTGTACAATATCAATTAATTTTGAATAACAGGGGAACAATATCGAATAAGTTTGAATAACAGGTGTACAATATCAAATGATTTTGAATAACAGATGTACAATATCAATTGATTTTGAATAACATGTGCACACTATCAATTGATTTTGAATAACAGGCGTACAATATCAATTGATTTTGAATAATAACTGTACAATATCAATTAATTTTGAATAACAGGGGAACAATATCGAATGAGTTTGAATAACAGGTGTACAATATCAAATGATTTTGAATAATAACTGTACAATATCAATTAATTTTGAATAACAGGGGAACAATATCGAATGAGTTTGAATAACAGGTGTACAATATCAAATGATTTTGAATAACAGATGTCATTATCAATTGATTTTGAATAACATGTGTACACTATCAATTGATTTTGAATAACAAGCGTACAATATCAATTGTTTTTGAATAACAGGCGTACAATATCAATTGATTTTGAATACCAGGCGTACAATATCAATTGATTTTGAATGACAGATGTACAATATCAATTGATTTTGAATAGCAGGCGTACAATATCAATTGATTTTGAATAACAGGCGTACAATATCAATTGATTTTGAATAACAGGCGTACAATATCAATTGATTTTGAATTACAGGTGTACAATATCAATTGATTTTGAATAACAGGCGTACAATATCAATTGATTTTGAATAACAGGCGTACAATATCAATTGATTTTGAATGACAGATGTACAATATTAATTGATTTTGAATGACAGATGTACAATATCAATTGATTTTGAATAACAGGCGTATAATATCAATTGATTTTGAATAACAGGCGTACAATATCAATTGATTTTGAATACCAGGCGTACAATATCAATTGATTTTGAATACCAGGCGTACAATATCAATTGATTTTGAATAACAGGCGTACAATATCAATTGATTTTGAATAACAGACGTACAATATCAATTGATTTTGAATAACAGGCGTACAATATCAATTGATTTTGAATGACAGATGTACAATATCAATTGATTTTGAATAACAGGCGTACAATATCAATTGATTTTGAATAACAGGCGTACAATATCAATTGATTTTGAATGACAGATGTACAATATCAATTGATTTTGAATAACAGGCGTACAATATCAATTGATTTTGAATAACAGGCGTACAATATCAATTGATTTTGAATAACAGGCGTACAATATCAATTGATTTTGAATGACAGGTGTACAATATCAATTGATTTTGAATGACAGGTGCAATCACTATATTTCTCATTCACTGTATATATATATCTGATTTCAATGAAATGCGTTCTTCTTTCTAACATTTCTAAGTATAAGTTTTGTTACCTTTCTTAATATTTACATTAACTGTTAAATTGCTCTGAATACTAATTATGCGCAAACTCATGGTAAGAAATATACACCGTGAACTGTCCTTAAGGTCAAGATCTAGTAAATAGAAGGTGCCTACAGATTTAGCAAACTTGAGAAATAAATTCCTCTATTGGTGGTTATCAACTTTAGCTTGTTCAAATAAGGTGTTTCTGGGCATTATTTGTAGGTAAACAAGATGAAAAAACTGTATTTTAATTTGTCATTTTAAATGAAAATTAAGAAAACCAGTCATGTATATGGGTTTTTTTCTCGTATTCGACAAAGGAAATGCATCCAGATTGCCTACAGTCTCTCGGAAAACAGTAATTAGTTTGTTCATGGCCTCCTCTTTACATCAATATCAAAGTAATTATAGGTATCCGGTTTACTTTTCATATGATTGCAAATTGAATGCCATAAAAATACCATATTTTCTACATAATTCTGCTACAGCCGTAAAGTACGGGAAATAGAAAGCTGAAATTGATTATGACGTCATAATTGATCTAGCACCAAAAAAGGAGTCTCAAGTTATTTACTAGATCTTGACCTTAAGAGACATTGCAATTATGACACGAAAAAGGTAACAAAAATGTAACTATATATATAGGGCACCTAGAAATTCTAAGTAGACCATGCAAAAATTATTAAACTGGCTTAAACCAAATTATTTTGTAAAATAAAAAAATATGCTAAGGGAAGTGTTTAAGTTTGTAAATTACTTGATATTGTCATTAATTAAACTTTGTTCTGTAAAAGTAATACTGAAGCACTTGTGTGCAAGATTTTCAAGACAACTGACAACAGAAGATATGGGGTATGGTGGTGTAATTTCGACCGATTATTTTTTTGTACTTAGGATGTGTTAAAGTATGTCACTGTAATGTTATGCCACAACTTTGACTGGATCCTTTTAACTTTCTAATTCCTTTTATATATGGATTACATCGATTCTGTATATATATATTTTTTCATAATATGAAATAAATGCATTCAATTTACATGATACAGGGTATTTTCGACCAATAAGCCAATAAAAAAGGAAATAATTGGCGTCAACTCTAATATAATAAAGGCCATAATAAATATATTCCTAGATTCTCATCCCCGTCCGCTCCGATTTTCTCCCCCGCCTCGATTTTTTTTATTTCTGTTTTTCTTCGTCTTAATTCTGATCGGGATCGGTAATCATCTACCATTCTACTTTCCTTTTAAATCCCGCGAGTTCATACTTCATCAATGTCTAATCCTTTTGTAACATACAGAAGTTTTAGGAATTTCAGTCATGAAAATTTTGTAAATGATCTTGAACAAATTGACTTTGAACTTCTTATTGATGAAGAGCAAGACATTAACGTTGCATATGAAAAGTTTGAAACAGTCTATATGTAGGTTATTGACAAGCACATACCATTAAAACAACGAAAAAAAAAATAACAAACCAGTGCCATTTATGAATAAGGAACTCAGAAAGGTCATTTATTTAAAAAAGATGCTTTTTAACAATTACAACAAAATCAGGTCAAATAAAAATTGGGAGCTATATAGAAAGCAAAGAAATCAAGTTAATAAGATCAAAAGAAATTCAGTCAGAAATTATTTTTTAGAAAGATGTGTAGGTGGACCTAAAGATAAGGATTTCTGGCCAACTAGTAAGCCATTTCTGACAAATAAAGGAAGTCATTTTGAAAATAACGTTATACTTAAGATGGAGAAATCATAAACAATCAAGCAGAGGTGGCAGAAACTTTTAATGACTATTTTGTAAATGTGGCTAAAGACATAGGGGCAGTGAGCCGTAGCGTAGAACAAGATCAAGTATTAAAGCAATTTCTGAACATGTACTTGTAGAAAATGAAATGGAATTTAAACCCATACAGACTACCTTTATTGAACAGCAAATAAATAAAATAGGCATTAAAAAATTAACAGGAAAAAATGGTATCTCTGTCAAAACACTTAAACTGTCAAACCCAACGATAGCAAAACCTATCACCATGCTCATTTATAAGTCATTTGAGCAATGTGAGTTTCCGAACAAAACTTAAAGAGGCACAGATTGTTCCACTTCATAAAAAAATAGTTAATTAGAATTAGGTAACTACAGGCCTGTAAGCATTCTACCAGCAATTTCAAAGACTTTTGAGAGGGCAATTTATACACAGCTGTTAAAATTCTTTGACAATATATTCCTATTTATCAGCATTTAGGCCAGGTTATGGGTGTAATACTGTGTTAATGAAAATAATTGAAGACTGGAAAAAAGCCATTGATAATAACATGTATATTACTGCTGCGTTTATGGATCTCTCAAAGGCCTTTGATTGCTTACCGCATGACCTGCTACTGTTGAAAAGGAAAATGTATGGCCTCTCAGATTCTGCTTTAACACTTGTACAAAGTTATCTGTCAGATAGGACACAATGTGTAAAAGTAGGGAATATTTTTAGCATGTTTAAAGATATATATATATATATATAAGGGTGTACCCAAAGGTTCTATATTAGGTCCTGTTCTATTTAATATATTTTCAAATGACATTTTTAGTTTTGTCGAGGAAGGAATGTTATATAATTATGCTGATGACATTGTCACATTCAGACTATGACTTAAACAAAGTTATTAAAGTTTTTAAAAAAGAAAGCTTAAATTTAATCTACTGGTTCTCAAACAACCATATGAAAGCTAACCCAGAAAAACTTCAGGCACTCTAAATAGGAAACAAAACCTGTAAGGAAAACATCACTTTTAACTTGGACAGTATTAATGTAAAATGTGAAGAAGAGGTTAAACTTCTAAGTGTTACTATTGATAGCCAATTAAAATTTAATAACCATATTTCAAACATATGCAAAAAAGCAGCTAGACGACTTAATGTATTAAAACGCATAGGTAAACATCTGACTAAATTGGGCAAATTGACCATCTATTATTCTTTTATAATGAGTAATTTTAATTACTGTCCTGTTGTTTGGCACTTTTGCGGAGAAAAAAATACAAGGAAAGTTGAAAAAATCCAAGAAAGAGCTCTCAGATTTATTTATAATGACATGAACAGTACTCATGAGGAATTATTACTTAAGTCAGGCTTACCAACTCTAAAAATTAGAAGATTAAGAACAATGGCTATAGAAGTTTATAAAATTTTAAAGAACGAGAGTCCTGCATATTTATCTGATTTATTTACTTTTAAAGAAACCTCATATAATTTTAGGAAAACTAATACAGTACAGGTACCTAGGGTTAGAACTACAAAACATGGATTACACTCTTTTAGATATGCAGGAGCCAAACTATGGATTGAACTCCCTGAAACAATTAAAAATGCAACAGGGTACTGTGTGCCAAGTTTATTTGAAATTGGATAAGTAGTCTTGGAGGTTAGGATGAAAATGTGAAAAGTTTACAACGACAGCGCCAATGACCACAACGAAAGAAAATAGACAAATTTTGATCAGAAAAAATCCCATAAGACTTTTGCTCAGGTGAGCTAAAAATGTAGATTTCATTATGATTTTTACCTTTGAACTTAAAGAGTTTGACGTAATATTGAACCATTTTAATGCAGTCCGACTTTTCAACGGTTTGTGACTGGGTTTCATTAATATTTTTACATGTGTGTTTCTTGTGATAAGTTCCTCCCTTGAGTACCAACAGTTTCGACATGTGTCGTTAACCTAGGAAATTGGCCTATTTTCTTAAAAAGGTTTACACTTTTAATAACTTTTGATCAGTTTATGCTCGGGCTTTCATATTTCATAATTCACATTTCCAAAATCTCTGTCCTAGATAAAATTACAAATAGCTAGTGTACTTCATTTCTCCATCAATGTATTGGTTCATCAATAGGGCGCGGTTAAAAAAATCACGTGCAGACCAGGACAAATAGCTAGACAGAAGCAGGACTTTTAGCACGTAGATTGGCGGAATCAAGAGCATGTAAATATAATGAATACTTTCATATTTTTCAGTTTCATGATGATGATCAATCGATTTGCTTGCGTGATAATTTTATGCCGAAGGCTTTTTTTGTAAATTATCACGCAAGCCAATCGATTTATCACATCATGAAATAAAAAAAAAATAAGACAGTTTTTCCTTAAATATCTATTTATTAAGAAATGACCTTCCCTTTGGCAACGGTAATCTGTCATTGAACTTAACATTTAATATATATAAAAGATTAACCTTTACCTTACTATTCAACAGTTAGTCCTAGCGGTGTCATATTTCACAATATATTCCAAGAGACGAGATCTTTTAATAGGTAACATTCTTTTTCTTGGCTTTTGCCTTAAAGTTCGATTAAAATTGTATTGAACCTAAAAAAAATATTTTGACTCAATCTAGTGTCTGAATGGATAAACCTTTCCAGTGCAATAACCCACAAATTTTGATTTTTCCTAACCAGTGTGTGTTACGGCCTTCATGAAAAGCAATTTGGATATGTTTTATGAAAAATTTTATATTTGTTACCGTTTTATTTCATGTGAAACATTGTTAGTATTACTCAAATTCTGACATGACCTTTACCCAAGTTCAAGGTATACCTTAGGGTATGATGTTTTATCTTGATGCATAAACTGAAAGAATGTGTGTGGATATGAAAAGTCGTTTATATAAAGCTGGGGTTTGCTCATAACCAGAGTCTGTCATGGTTTTTGCAAGGTCATTTGGTTAAGATAAATGTTACATACATTCCTTTATCTTCTTCCTACAGAGGGAAACATTGTTACCGGTATTTTTTTATCCCTTACAAGATTGCTTATGAATGACCGTACGATATGGCATGACCTTGACCCAAGGTCCCTTTCTGCCCAGAGCTCCAACGGAAGACTTACTCGTTGTTTTGCGATGAGCTCGGCTCTAGTTACATATGGAATTGCAAAAAAAAAATCAAACTGCCTCATTTATTAAACTATTCTTTTTTTTTTTTTT
Organism: Saccostrea cuccullata; assembly: GCF_032062105.1. Lineage (NCBI taxonomy): Eukaryota > Metazoa > Mollusca > Bivalvia > Ostreida > Ostreidae > Saccostrea > Saccostrea cuccullata. Next base: position 36,886 of record NW_026938604.1, on the reverse strand, counting down.
AAAAAAAAAAGGGTATGCTGTAGTTACCCCGGTGTAATTATTTTGCCTTTGTATGAAATGAAGACCTAGTATCATTCATTGCCGATTTACACAACACAGGTAAACAACATGAATACTATGCAAATTAACCGGTAGTCGTGCTGAGCTTTTATTATACCCTGGTTGAATTATTTGAAAAAAAAATGTACACCAATTAAGCAGGCCTTTCACATGGAGCAACGCAAAAATTAAAATGGGCGCACTTGACGTTAAAAATCCATTTTGTTGTTGTTACATGTATCAGATGTCTCGACTGCAATGGGTGTTTTTTTTTATGATCTCCGTATTTCTGATCAAAACTTTAACTAACTAGAAAAAGAAGAAATTAAAATAAAGTAAAAAAATATATATATAATTGAAATTTAAAGTGCTGTCTTTACAGTAAAAAAAAAATACTGTTAACAATCTTAGTCTATCCTGATAACATTACACAATTACCTGGCCTTTTTATTGTGGGCGTGCTTGATTGGTAGCTGGAATTAGTGGAATTGGCAGAATTACAATCAAGTTCGCCGGAATTCAATTCCGGCACAGTTCTATCAATTCTGTGTTGAGAGGTGGTGTGAAAGGAATTAAAGATGGTGACTACTGTGTACATTTGTCAAGAGTGCCGATTAAAACATGTATGCAGTTTTTCCCTGTATTTGGACCCTAAAACAGTCATATAGACCTATTTGCAAATTTAAATTTAATATTTTTCTCATAATATTATTCAAATCATGTTAATTTTAAGTTCACCTAAGAGCTGCACACAGCATAAAATTGTGTTCTTTACAGCATTCACTCACACTTTCATCCTTCATTGCATCTTACAATAAATCATTTAATAAAATAGGAATAAATTCTTTATTTCTCGAGCTGCAGCCATATTGTGAACTGATTCTAATTCCAGTTTTACTTGATTGGTAGAATTTTTGGAACTCTTGGAATTGAAATCTGACTTTACAATCAAGCACACCCTGTTTCAGCTGAAATTAAAATTCCTGATATAAACTGTTTTTAAATTTTTTTTTTAACTTTTGAGCTAAATATATGAAATGAGTATAGGAATATATAAAATTCCAATCTCAACATTTACTTGTGCTGGATGAATGGTTAATTATCTTGAATGCCATTTATCTGTTTGTCCATTTTAAAAAAATCAAGTTTCAAGTACTTTGTGTGCTAAAATAAATTGCCCCCTTCCCCCACCCACAAAAGAAAGTTTCCAGAAAAAAAATTGCATACAAATTTACAGATATTTCCCCATGGCCCGTTTTCAATACTAAATGATATTATACATGTAATGTTAATACTTGATTGTCATAAAAGTATGTGTGAATTTCAAGCCTTGTTGATAGTTGATTTTTATTGATTTTTCCCTCGTTTATTGGTATCCTATGAAATCATATGTATGTTCTCCTACAACAATTCTTCGTCGTTTCATTGTGCACGGAATTTCCGCCCTGTGTAACGGAGATTTCGGGTTTTTATTCTCTGCTGAGAGTGTGAAAACAAATAATTTTTTGTATTCATACCTATTATTTTTTTTTTCAAACACTTCATCCCCCAAAAAAATCTTTTCAAGGAAAGAAAATGCTTTTAGTTTCATTAAATTATAGCTCAACAAAACTGTTGAAGCTATTAACCCTAAAAAATAATTATGTAAATCATTTGTAGACAACCTTGTTTTCTGATCTCTCAATAATTTAAACCTGTGATAAATTTGATATAATTCTAGGTTCATGGTGATAGAGATAATCAAATGTTTTGATTTATTTGTTTACAGGAGTACTGTTAACACTAGCGCCAGTAACATCGCGACCAAAACACTTTTTCTCAAATCTACATTTTTAAGACCAGTCGTTTTAATCAAAATAACATACCGGTATTATGCAGCGGTTCAATAGAATAAGGACAGACCTGTTTAAAACCTCAGTGATCCAGACTTTTCATCCAACACATACAACACTCTCAAGATTGAAAAGGGACTACAGCCAAGGAGTGTCTTTATGTACAAGTATGGCGCAATTACTGGTTCAGTGAACATTATCAAATTCCAAGGTATTTATTACCTTCTTTCATCTATTTTTAGTTGGTTTTAACTGTATTGTGCATTGTATTGTGTATAATGCATTTAATGGTTAAGCTTCTGTTCATACGTACATGTCGTTAAAATTTAGTGATCTACAATATCGTCTGAATTAGAAAGCTTGTAACATTCTTGATTCGCTCTTTCAAAATGTTTATGGATTTTCACCAATTTATCTCTGCCCCTTATGGAATTAAAGTAAATGTCTCAATTATTTTGAACAGCGCTTATATGTATCAGAAAGTAGTCAGAAGAAAACAAAAAATCAAATTTATTGTGTGTACTAAGCCTTAATTAAAACTGAGTATTATAAGAAGTTATTCAGTGTTTCAGATAGCGATATTTGGAATACCCTGTGTAAAAACATGAGAAATTCAAAATTGTTGAAAGTTTTAAGATACTTTTTAGAGAATGTTTAATATTATTTAGTACCTCTTTATTTAATACTCCGCATCTATTATTTATTTTATATGTACTACATTCCTTTTAAACTGTGTTTTACTATATGTAATACCTGTTATTTATAATTACTTTATTCCAGGATAATTATTGAAAACTAGCATTGATGCTACAATATTAAATTAAATATCAAATTTAAAATTCTTTTATTTTCTATTTTCTCAGTAACTACACAGTACAATGTATTTTTTTGGAAAGTTTAAAGGTTTATTCAAAATCTTGATGAATTTTACATAAATAAAAATCACTAACCCTAATAGCTTAATTGCCTATTACCTACCGCGTAGGGTTTTTTTTTTTCATCTGGAGCATAAGCGATAAAACGTTAGAAGACTCAACATCGGACAAACAAACTTGACGCAGTTCATTGTTTTCACGTGTTCTACGACTTATAATAATGCCCGTAAAACATTGCTATTATGGTGATTGTAATAGTGACTCGAGATATAAAAGGCAGAAGTTATTCTAGTTTAGAATATATTTTATTCATACATAGAAATGGATTGAACAGCAGGCATAAATGCCTATGATCGTTCTCTCCATAGGTCAAGGTACAATTACAAGTACATGTAAACATTGTAGATTATAAAATGGTACATATTTGGAATTTATTCAGAGAGAGAGAGAGAGAGAGATAGAGAGAGAAAGAGAGAGAGAGAGAGAGAGAAATGATAAGGAAAAAAAATATAATTTAACAAATGGATAGGAAAAATAATAATTATATAATAAATAAAATATAATCAGCAAAAAGGAAAAAAAAAACCAAGCAAAACAAAAAACAAGGACATATGTTTGAGCAATTGTTGTTGACCCAGAGTAGAAAGAATTCCCTAACAGAGCAGTTTACCTAGTAAAATAATATATTTCCCATAGAATATAATAAACTAATATTTCAATGAAAACCTTAGAGGTTCTTATAAAGGTATGTACATTATCAAAAAATGAAAAAAAATTATCCAGACTTAGTGAGTCTACACTATATAATATGTTTTCTATATTAATCGGTATGTTATTTTCATTCGTGTATTTAATCAGCAATTGTCGTTGTGGGGAATATTGTTGACAATACAAGAAAAATGCAGTGAGTTCTCGTTTGATATCCACAATTTGTACATATTGGTGATTCATTTAAGTGATCTTTAAAAAAGATCAGCATTAAGGTTGCTACATTTATTCCTTAGCTGGCAGTGTATTATGTTTTCATTTCTTTTACCATAATTGTAAAGTTTATATTTATTTTTCCGGATAGGAGTGGTAGAGTTTAATTTATTTTTAAAAGTTTGTAATATAGGGGAGTTTTTACAATCATCAGATAAATTTTTCCACATGGATATTGTGGATGGTACAAAGCTGTTGTAGTATGACACTTGTCTAGTGATTGGGATTCGATATGAATTTGGGTTGTGCAAATTATAATTATGCTGAATTGGCATACATCCTTCAAGCATATTATTCATATAATTAGGGGTAAGATTAATAAGTATTTTAAACATCATTGTAAGCTTATGATTTTCCCATCTTGAACTTAAAGTGTCCTATCCCAACTCTTTATATAGATTACTTTTTGATGTATTACACCTAATGCCTGTAATTATTCTTGCAGCTTCCACCCTCACACTTTCCAATAATTTAGATTGTTCTTCAGTGCAATTATGCCATACCACATCCCCATATTCTATAACTGGTCGAACAAATGATAGGTATATTTTGATTAAGGAGTCTCTCTTTAATTTATATTTTAGTGTGCGCAGTATGTTTAGTCTTAGGCAAGCTTTTTCATAAATTGTTGCGATATGTTCTGACCAGCTCCCATTAGACTGAAGTGTCAGTCCGAGGTGACAATGACTTTGATTTTGGGAAATTATATTCACTGTGTTTCCAAATGTAATATTTGGATGTACTCGTTGAGTTCTAGTAAAATTGACATTAATGGTTTTATTAGGGTTGAATTCAACTAGCCATTGATGGGACCACTGCCTTATTTTTTCAAGGTTTGTAGTAAGAGATATTGCTGGCTTATCTATGTCATTATCGACAATAACAAAGATAACAAATAACAAAGATGTGTCATCTGCAAGCAATCGTTTTGATTGTATGTTTTCAGTAATATCATTAATATAAATAAAAAAAGGAATGGTCCTAGAACCGAGCCTTGCGGAACTCCAGCCTTTACTGTTTCCAATCCTGAAGAATATCCCTCTAACACTACCTTCTGAACTCTATCACAAAGATAATTTTCGATCCAACCTAAGATTTTACCTTTGAAACCATATTTTTGCAGTTTAAACAATAAACCTTTATGCCATACTTTATCAAAAGCTTTGCATATGTCATAAAAAACAAACATAACATATTTGCCTTGATGTAGATTTGATATAATTGTGTTGTAAATTTCAACAAGTTGGTTAACAGTGGAATCACCGGGTTGGAATCCTGACTGGTTCTTAGAGAGAAGATTGTGATCATTCATATAGTTGTCGAGATATTAAAATATAATTTTTTCCATGATTTTACAGATACTACTAGTAAGTGATATTGGTCTATAATTTGCTGGATCTTCTGGGCTCCCTTTATTTTTAAATACAGGTGTTATATCTGATTGTTTCCAGGTATATGGATTTTTTTTGTTTTCAGTGACAGATTGAATAATTAAGCTAGTGGTCTACTGATGGCAGGAATTATATATTTTAGTACTTGTGGTGCAATTCCATCAGGACCCGGAGGCTTTGTTATATTCAAGTTTTTAAGTTGATCAATAACATCTTCAGTTGAAATACTAATTGAATCAATAATAAAAGGAGGACCGGGTCCTTGAAAGGGCGATTCAGGTTCTCTACAATGTTCAATATGAGAAATTTCAGGATGGATAAAAATTTTACCATTACATTTTAGTGGTGGGGTATTTTTTTTATTGGCAAATTTGGTTAATGATTTAACAATTCTCCACCATTTCCAGGAGGAATGGTTTTATCTAAGATTTGTGATGTTTTTTTTTTGTTTGTAAGTATTCTTTGCCTGGCATACCATTGCTATAACTTCATTTCTTATCTCCGATATTTACTCCACTGATAATCACTATCTGTTTTTTTTTTTTTGGCCTTACGATATACCCTATTTCTTTGTCGCATTTTACGTCTAATAGCATTCGTCATAAAAGGTTTATCAGATGGTCGAGTTACAACAATTTTTGGGGTATATTTTTGTCTACATGGTAATTATAAATTCAACTAAAATTATTGTAAACTTCATTTATATTCTGGCTATTGAAAACTTCTTTATCCCAATCCACTTCTGAAAGATTTTTGTTGAGCGATTTATAGTCAGCCTTTGAGTTGTTTCTAATTACTCTTTTATAAGCAAGTTGTTTAAATGTTTTGAATTTTATGTCAACACCTACGAATGGGGTTAATACATCTACTGATTCAACTTTTTCACTATTATTTGTAAGTATAATATCAATGCATGTTCCCTTTTGTGAAGTGAAGTTAGTTGGCTGGTTGATTATAGAAGTCGGTTCACTTTATGCATAAAATGGCCCTGTAGATATACCAATTAATTGATCAACACTTGATTTTCTATTTGAAGCATTAAAATAAAATAGAGACTTGTTGCTTTCATATCCTTAAAAAATTTCCTCTAAAAATCCAGGTCTATGAGAACTGGCTTAACGAAATTGCAATGTTCTTGAATATTTAGGTAAACAGGTATAATTGAGTACTTTCAGTAAAGAAAAATAATATGAGCGCACTCTCTGATCTAAAAAATTATACATGTCAATTAATCCTCAGAAACAGTTCTATCATTTACCAGTTGCATATTTTAGAACAGAGGTTGCCCTCTATATTAAATATCAAAAAACAGCTTTAAAAATTGGCCGTTTTTGTAGACTTGTTTAGAATATGAGGAAATTAACGCATTTCGTGACGTCATAATGCATTGACTAGCGAGAAAATGACGTCATTTTTATAGATACACAGTCACCAAAGATCTTAGTGATATTTAATGCATTGTTAACTAAAACTGTGCAGTTTCAGTTTTTTTAGAAATTCACAGGGCCAAATAAGGCAAAAGTGAACCTTGTTCTTTGCTAAGAAAAATTTCATCAATAGATTTTTAAATGCATTATTTCCCTTAGACAACATATCAAAGTTAAAGTCACCCAGTAAAAATATTGGTAAACATGTATTTAGAGCATTCTCAAGGGAAGGTGCAAAATGATCAATAAAATTCGCCTTTGTGTTAGGTGGTCTGTATAATATCCCATTAAGAAATTTATTTGAGGAATTCTCAATTTCAGCCCATATCATTTCTATATTTGGGTTGGAGAGATCGTGTCTGTGAGTAAATTTAAGGTTGTTTTTAACATATAAAACCACACCACCTCCGTATCTATTGCGATCTAACCTAATTGGTGTTTGGAATCCTTCAAATTCAATATTATCAGTAGGTACAGAGCTATCTAGATGACTTTCAATATTTCCTATAATATCAAAGTCAGAGAGTTCATTATAAATAATATCAGCTTTTGACAAGATTCTACATACATTATTATGCACTATTTTTATATTAGATGTTGATGCATTTAAAGTGGGGCCTGGTTTCGGTTCGACACCACAAATTACAAGGAAATAATACGTACAGGGTAAAAAAAAACTAAATGACATAATCATACCTTTATAAAACTGGATTTTTAGAAGCAAATTGATGGCTGTGGCATAAGAAAAAACATTTGTCGATCTTACATTTAGTCTTGGGTGTCAAAAATAATAGCCTCAGCCAAGTTCGCCACAGCCATGCATTGTTGTCCTACTTTCGGTTTTGACAGGACGTAAACAAGCAAAATAAGGTCAACTAAGTCAACAGTTATAGACAAACAAAATAAATAAACAAAATGCGTGCAAAAAAATGGAAAACAAATGAGTTGTTTAACATGGTGCAAATATTTGAATGAGCAAAAACATGATAGAGAAAAGTGAACAAAAACAGGTTCCAATATATGACATTCGGAATAATAAAGCATATATACAACGCTTGGGTGTAATCTTGAATTATATTCCATACAAACAAGCGACATATATACAGGATGTAGTTCAGTAGATATGACATGCTGATAAACTGGCAGCTACTGCATAGCAGCACCAATTAATGTATGGTAAAACAGGTAAAAAATCACGAAGATGAACTATGTGCTAGTTTTAGAGACGGGGAAATACCATTAGGAATTTAAGCGTCTTTGGGACTCAGACGGGAATAGCCATGTGTTCGTGTTTTCACGAATTTCACAACTAATACCATATGAATGGAGTGGATGTGTTTGTGCTTTCACAATTTTTGTGACTTATTTAAGTGAAGTTGATGTGATAGTGACAGCTGGCTGTTTTTCGCACTGGGCTCCATGCTGTTTAAGTTTTAGTAAGTCATCAAAGCTTCTGAGGGGTTTTATTTTCCCTGATAAGGTTTTGGCGAGAATGTTCCCATCATAAGTCCAAGCCTGATCTAACGCATTGTTTTTCACAAGCAGTCGAGTCTGGAAGAGAAGCTCTGCGCGTTTCTTTGTAAGTGCCTCATTAACGAATATTTTGTAGTTGTTTTGTCCATTTTCGTTAAATGGCTTTAAGTTACTTTTTTTGCATAAATGAGGGCACGATCTCTGTATGATACGAACTGCACAATAATATCACGGGAACGTTGAACTTTGCCTTTGTCCTGACGATTGTCATTGTTTGGGGGTCTCCCCACCCTGTGGGATCTACTGATCTGATTTAAACCCATCTTTCGTCTTCTGTGTCAAGGACATAATTATTGATCACATTTAAGACCATTTGATCCGTATTTTTGTCTTTGTTTTCGGGGATACCCGTAAACTAAAGGCATGTATTTCTGGAGAATTGCTCCATGTCGTCCATCCGTGTAGTGAGGTTTTCAACTTGTGCCTCAAGTTGAGTGACCTTTACGACGTATGTCTCCGATATTGTGTTTTTGAATGTTTGTTTGCTGAGAATTATTTCTACTGCTCTTTTAGTAGCTAATTTGTCCTTGAAAATGCTATCTAAAAAAAACTGAGTTTTTCAATTTCCTCATTGTGTTCGTGGTAGTTCAAATCGCCTCCTGTAGCCATGAATGAGGTATCACTTTGGCTACTACTAGATTCTATTTCACAGCATGTTCTTTTAAAAGCGGGTTTTGAAGAAGATTTTTGGTTAGAATAAAAGTTTTTTTTTATTATTCTTAGGCATTCTTAGGCATATTGGAGTAGGGTACATACATCCATAATGTCTGAGTGGCTGATGAGATCTACTCACGAAGCTCACGAAGCTATTCTACTTGACCACTTTGAAGTTAATTTCTCAATCTTTACTTGATGAATCACATTTCTTTAGATTACTCACTATATTGTATCAGCAACTAACATCCTGGATTACCCGTCCGACTTACATTGTTGACCTTGATGTTAATCGTTGATTTTGTAAAGATTTTTCCCTTCCTGCTCAGCTATGTTAAGGACCAATATGGAGAATGTGACCTTTGCACCGTTTTAATATGTGTTACTTCTTTGAAAAAATTAACAAAGCCAACTGAATACTTGTAGACAATGTAATATAGCCATCACTAATGGATAGGACTGGGCCGTAGTTATTACAAGTTATATCGCACATATCAACTGTTTGTCACGTGACTTGTATAAAATAGAATTGTTAAGCTGCAAGTATACGTAGGAAACGGGAATAGTGCAAGGGCATACGTTTGTTTTTCAAGAGAAATATCGATACACATTAAAAGATGCTTATTTCCTCTACCCAAAAAGTACTGGGAGCTAATCAGTACGGTTTGCAAAGTACTGAAAATTTTGCCTAAATGCTTCTTAAAGATAAAAATGTCTACTTCGCTTAAATTCTATTATAAATAAAAATAATGTTATGCAGATCAGGATCACCTCCCAACCATTTTCAAAATATACACTATATAAGCAATAAATATTCCAGATTTCAGCTCAAACAAAATAGTTTTTGCCCTTGCACATTTGATTTAAATCTCGATTGCACTAATCCTTTTAGCGATGTTCTCTACATTACTTGTCCCTGTGCAGGTCCATTGCTACTAGATGAATTCATATTCTATACATATTGCATTTAATTTTTCTTTTAGTTTTAATGATTAGGTATAGATCGTTATTTACGTATGATCATGTCGTAAATAAATTGCTGTGGCTTGTTAAATTTCAATGACCACATAATTAAACTTCCAATATGGAGTACAAGGTATCTGAACTCTGACCTTCGTTAACATAGGCGAAAACGCAGTTTTAAAAATGTCAAAGTCGGGTTATAAGCTGAGCGGAAGAAAATACTTCACTGTAGATAGCATATTGAAAGAGACCTATATTTGTTCAAAGCACTGCGTTGGAGGAAATGGGCCTTCAGATTCACAACCAGACCGGCTTCCAACAGAAATATAAGTACAAAATTTGAAAGAAAAACGAAAACCACCAATCTTAAGACCGTCAACTAAGAAGCGCCCTAGAAAGTGTCTGATCAATGTTGAGGACGAATCTCCAGATAGCACTGTCTATGTCTTGACTCATTCATTTTGGAGACTGTTTCAATTGAGCATGATTATACATGCAAAACTTCAAACAGGATTTGCGATGAACATGGCAATGAAATCCTTAATTTTGAATCTACAACTTCATGTACAAATTATGTTAATGTACATGAGATTGAGGAAGTTTGGTTTGATGCAGTCGGTAAAGTTCCATGTCTAACATATTTCTATTTAATTTTCATTATAGAAATATATTATATAATGACATTTTTTATGAGCATATTTTGAAGTAAGTGTAAAAAAATATGTTAAACTGAAATTATAGGGAAAGAAGAAGTTACCACAACAACTTCTGCTGATGCTTTTGTTCAGACAACTCGTGTTTCAATGTCAGATGTTGGAAACCAGACATCTATTCACCAATATGCTGATGAGAAATTGACTAGTAAGTTTGTCTTCAGTATTACAGGACAACAACAGCTGAACATTTTACACAAGTAAATGTATGGTCTACTGTATGTTTTAAAATTAAGGATAATGGCACAAAATTTGGTTGCATTTTTTTTTCTTTTAAATCTAATTACATGCTTAAATCTGTCCATCTCCCTGTTCTTATTTCAATGACAGAAAAGCTGTACTTGGTATTTTTTGTTCTGTTTAATTTAATTTTGTAGGCTAGAAAAGCTGGTCCAAAGCGGAAACTTTCACTGAAAATAGAATTTCTGATCACTTTGCTTCGTTTTAGACGTGATTTATGAGTAGGGTGATTTAGTTGGTATTCATCCATCTAGTATCAGTCCTGAGAACAGATTTAAATCAATATTTAATACCAGTGTAACTTTTAAGATAATTTTGATAATGAGACAAAATTTGCATTACATATTGCAATTTCAGTGTTAATGAGAATTGCAAAATGTAATGCAAATACGTAATGCAGAACTCAGGTAATTAAAATTCAAAATTTTGACTTAAGTCTGTTCTCAGTTTATGGTCTCCAGGCCTGATTTTATGGATCATTTTTTTGTATCTGGAGTTGATTTCTTTTTTATTTCATGGCCAAATAAAGAACAGATAACAGCTAACTTACCAAAAGGATTCAAATATTTACAAAGACCAGATCAGTTATAGACTACAGTATAATTTGTCCAATCCGGCTACCGCCGGTTCCATAAAATATGGCCGGATTAGACAGAATCCGGAGTGCAGGAAAAATGCAGGAAAATATCAATTTCGAAAATTTTCGTTGTTTATTTACAAGTACATCATATGCATATCATAAATAAAATTAAATGATGAAATCAATTACTATTTTGGAGTCTAGAAATTATAAAATAGTCTCACATGACTGACTATATTTTCTTATTTGTTCACGAAGTTTGAAAGTCGGGTGAAATGTTTCCTCAATCAAAATATACAGGCACGCATAATATAGGCCTACTAAGTATCAAGCAGACCGGGTTTCGCTTGTCAAAGACCTCATTCAATGTATTGACAGTAATGCACAATTATTTACGATTTGCTAATTATTATATTGAACTTTTAATTTTATGTAAAAATTTACGTCTTCCCCCACAGTGTCATGGCGCCATTTTGAATGCGTTCGATTTTCGATCCCGATTTATATTTTGATTTGTAAATCGCGTACATATATTTTTTGTGTTTATGTTATTATGTGGTAAAAGGAGTTAAAACAAAGTTTTTTTTTTAATTGTAATTTAATTATATAATATATTTTTCAAGTGGACTGTGTCACCGTCGCATTTCACCGAGTTCGTCTCATGGCACTAATAATCATGCTAATGTAAAGACAGATTAGCATATTCCCCACGAAAGGTGCTAATTGCTTTGAAGTAACTCAGGTGTGGCCGGATTAGAGGGAATAATTACCGTTAATTATGAGCAGTAGGGACCAGTATGGCCGTTCGGAATACAGAATAGACAGTATCCGGACTACACAGAATTTTTTAAAATGAATTTGTTAAAGAAGTGCATGGGACTAAAATTTACGGACGGAATGGACAAAAGTCCGGAGTACTCAGAGTCCGGATTAGGAAAATTTTACTGTATATTCAAAAACAAAATTTACCATCCTCTCAGAGAATGACCTGGCCCCGGGATCATAAAGCATCTTAAGCTTAAGTCAAAAAATGCCTTAGATGCTGAATTTTTTTTAGAGGTCAAGCAGCCCAAAATGAAAATGCCTCCTGATTTTGTATCATCAGTCTGCTGTTGTATGCAAATTATGAGTTTCCTTTCACAAGTTTTAAAGATTTTATAGATAATTGAAATTTTGACTTAAGTCTAAGTCTGTTCCATGATTCATCGGAAGGTTAAAAATATTTAAAATTTCCTTGTTAAATTTTTACAAGGAACCATGTCTTTAAGACTATATACTATGTAGTGGTAAAGGGTTGGAACAACCGTTTATAAAAAATAAAAGCCTTTTTGCCATAGAATGTCGAAACCTGTAATGTAATGACAGAAAATTGAACATATATAAATATATTTTTTTTGTATTGTTAATGTTACATGAATTAATTATCTGTTGATATAAACTCTTCATTAAGTTGGAGGAAATAAAGAATATCTCATCTTATCTTACCTTCCTTTTTGGCATCAAGCTGAATCATGTTTTATGATATTACAATTTTGGCATACAGTATTACATTGATTTCGATAAATTACACAGTCCATGAAGAAATCTGAATACTCGTATATACATGTATACAGCTTCCAAATTATCACAAGCAGCCTCAAATAAGGTTTGAGAAATCTAGATTAGTTTTTTTAATCAATATTTTTCACACCATATTACAACAAACATAATAAAAATATTTTTTTCATAAATATGAATTACTGACATATTTCCAGTCTGGATAATATTTATTTATAGATCGGGAAAGGCAATACTTCAGCATCACCCTCTTTGTTTCTTAAATCTAGCTATTCCTTTTCAATTTTCATTAAGAGTACGTGAACATGCAATATTTCTTTATCGATTCCTGATGTAATCTAGATTCAAAGATATTAAAGAGTCGCAATTTTCAATAAATACTTGTAGTTTATAATTCCCCCAAACCTCTTCAATCTATTCTGTTTCTCATTTACTACAAGAAAACATTCATGTAACCATGAATTGTCGCCCGGGAAATATATAAAGTAAACAATGGAAATGACTCTTTATAATCAAACCGCTGCGATTTGTGTGAAGAGGCATGCGTGTAATTGATGGAGACGATAGTCGCGAATATTTGGAATATAGTCGGATAAATGTCAAACAAAAACGACACCATTTTAAAATTCAATTCCTCAGGTAAATGTTGGCTCCATAAAATATAAATTGAAGTTAGACACATGCATCACCTATGTTCAAAAATGTATTTATTGTTCAAATTAAGAATACAAAACACGAATAGTGCAGAGTAAGTTTTTATGCGAGAAGTAAAATTCGATGTTTTAAAAAAGAAGGACCTGTCGTTTTTTTCGATAGTATCTGATAAACAACTTTATATATTAAATATGAAAAACATATATATTTTAACAGATTCACTCTATGGAAGTAAATATATTATGTACCTTGTATCTCATAATTTATAAAGGGAAAGAACATTCTGATTAACAATCTTTCCATGTTTAAAAAAACCCTTTAATTTTGAATAACTAATCCCACCCAAGTCCCTATATACCAACACTTAAACTTATATGTATATAGCAGCCCGGTCCTCCGGGCTGCAATAAAACGCTTTAAAATATTCATGGACCACTTTCTCTTCAAATGTATATATAATTCAACATATCTATATGTTCATAAATTAAATAAAAAGACACTTTCAAGCGAAATTCATCTGAGGAAATTACAACAGTGGGACGGACAACTTCGGAATGGACATTTTTCCGAACTTGCGCACCCTTTTCCTTTAAAGCTATCATCTTAGGGTTTTTTTTAAATGGTGGGGTTTTTATAATCAAATTGATTTATGAAAAAAAAATTCAACATTTTCTGCTAGTTTTTGAGATATTTGAGTTCAAAAACAAAAATCCCATGGGGAAACATGCACTTAAAAATACCCCACAAAAAAACCCACAAAAACCCCATGGGGTTTATTTTTCACCCCATGGGGTTAAATAACCCATATTATTTTTCGTGGGTTTTTTTAACCCACGTCTCACTAAAAATAAAATGTGGGGTTTATTATCCCATAATTTTTTATGTGGGGTAAAAAAACCCATATTATTTCTCTTAATGCTTGTAATTATCAAGTGAGAATTATAAAATAAATATTGTTTGGAGTTGCAACATAAATTAAGTACAATACACGTACATTTTTTTTATCAACTTTGTAACAATTTAATTAATTAATTTTTTTTTTCAAATTCATTGATGTACAGTACCTGGCCATAAGTGAGTCATAATTTTATTTTTACACTATATATTTCATTGAAAAACCTATTTTCATAAAAACTTGTTGTGAAGTCAATTTTAGCTCAATTTTCATGATTTTTTCACTGAAACATGCAGAATTATTCAAATTTTCTTATCTTAAATGATAAACAAAATGATACTTAAACTATTGAGAATAAATCATAAAATATTGTCATGACAAAATTTTCTAACCTCAAATTACTATGATTTCTTAGGTTCAAATTGAAGTCTTAAAGTTTTGGTTTAGCACTTGACCTGTGATTTCGCGGTAATGCATAAAGATAAAACTATTTTGAAATACTGTGAAGAAACTACAACAAATTCTGCATTTTATGGTGTTTTACTTTTAGACATTGAAAGGAAACAATAAATGACACTGCAAGAATATTTTAGAAAAATGTGTTTTCCAATGAAATATATGGTGGAAAAATAAAATTATGACTCACTTATGGCCAAGTACTGTATATGTGAATTAGACGTGGCATAAGCATTATAAGAAGGGAATTAAATTATATTTTTTTGACTGACCCGTAAGTGAAAAAGTAAACAAATACGGATTAAAAGTTTGAAAGTTAATCTAATATTCCAAGTGGGGGAGAGAAATGAATATAAAAAAAGACATTGGAGTGGACCGGCAAATTCATCAGAAAAACAATGTAAAAAATAATGTGACGTTGTTTACGCTAGCGTAGCTCACAGGTTATTGTTTTCACTATTTTACTGATAAAACTGCCGACTCCTCAGTCCTGTGACCTGTTAGTGAACACTGTGACTGTTGATCGTGAATCACATAGTAAAGATACACTTGTTCTACTTACATGTAGTTTAGTTTGAGCTCTGCTATTTGAAGCATAATGGACTTGATTCAAACAAAGACAAAAACTTCTCTACTATTCAAAGAATGTTTTTGAAATTGATTGAAAGAGACCAAATCAAATCATTCTTTACTTGATAATTCCTCATTTTGGCACCATTGTCACCCACATCTTTTTCTTTCCCTATGTATAAGTCGTACTCTGAGAAACATATGGGTGACTCTGACAAATAGCGTAAAATTCAAAGACTAAACTGTTAAATTTATCCGGAATTTGTTTTTCCGCTATATTGACAAAAGGTAAGTATATTACTTATAGATGTTTATGCCCACTGGCCCTGATTTGGGAATAAATTATATTCCATTCTAAATAATCTGTAAATGTAGTAGCTTCTCAATCCTAAACCAGAAAAATGCTTTATTTAAAGTTATTAAAAAACCAGTTCGTCCTCTTTCATCTATTTTTTTATGATTTAAATATATTAATTCCTTTGAAATAAGCTATAAAAGTGTTATATTGCATATAACATGCAAATAGGACCAATTATTACCTGATTATATGTTTGAATGATCATTACATTAATCATGACAAAGTACAGATTTTAAAATTGTGGTAATATTTTGATCATGTATTTATTAACTTTAAAAGCAATGTTAAAAAAAAAAGAAATTCAGTATTGAAAAGTTTACCCCCAATCTACCACTTAGGGGGCAGGGTTTGAAACTTGAATAAACTAATTGATGATGCTATGAGTCATTTCTTTAATTAACTGTGGTTTAAAAACATTTCTTAACCTTTTCCCCTCTGTGTTTTCACTGATATATTGTGGCCCCACAATACCCCTTGGGATCATGATTTAACAATTCAACTGACAGATGGACAGATGACTACATACAAACTACAAACAATTGAAATTTAATGGTTTAATTAATTTTTTATAAATATAACAACAAAGCCACATGTCACTATCATGTGGTCTTCTGCATCACTTCATTGTGTAGACTATTAGGGTCTAATGTGTACTGTAAGGACTTTTTTTTACTGTGTAAACATGGTAAATGAATTTTTAATCATGGTAGCGTTTGGAAGGTGTTATGGAATAGAAATACCACACCAAGCAAATTTACATGAAATAAAATGAAAGAAAAGACCTATAGCCCTCAAGGTTTCACCGGTCAGCATGATCAAGGACTCTAATACATTCATTCAATACGCATACAGGTACGGACTGACATATAAAATCTAATTATGATATTTATTTTCTAATATTAATTATGTCTATAAGGCAGCTATAAAGCTCCTTCATTTTTCAATAATTTATTTAAATTTTTAAAACTTATAGTCTTGAGTAGAAAACAGTCTGTCATTTCCTTAAATATTTCAAAAATATATATATATAAACAAATACTTTGATAAAGTTAGAATTACTAAATACAAGAAATTTATTCCAAATTGGCTAAATATCATTGAAACATATATAAAAAAAAAAAAAGATATGGTCATTTAAAGACAGATAATTTTTACCAGGTAGTATTTTTATTCCAGGTGAGGGAGGGGCTAATTTTATACAGGTGTGAATACCTTGGGGCTAGCAGTCTACCTGAATGGATACACAGTGGAATACCCTAGGTGTCAAACTTTACCTGTGTTAGGGATTTTGATATTTTTAAAATAAGTAGAAAAAAGGTTTCTCAAGTATTAAAATATTGAATTATTTTTTAAGGTTTAAAAACCCCCCTATCCATTAAAAAAAATATTATATCATACTATAAGCTGCCTTTATGAGAACTCACCAGTATATATGACTGTTTGAGGATAATCTTCCTAGGAAATTTTCAGTCCTTATTTTGCAATTTATAATTTTTTATTTAGAAAGTTCATGCTTTTACAAGAAAAATAAAATAATACTAATGCCAAATTTCATTGAAAAGGAAAAACCTATGACCATTTTAGAGTCAACACACTGGTACGATCGACTAAATATAACCTGGTGATGGATTCTCCCCATGTATATTTCAGTTTTCTTACTATTCATCATGTAAGATTTAGAAAGATTATGCCATTGCAAGAAAAGCAAAACCATACTTGCCAAATTTCATTGAAAAATAAGAAAGTTAAATGGCAGTTAAGAGAACACACCGGTACGATTGACTAAATATGACATGATGATGGATTCTCCCCATGTAAATTTTAGTTCTTTTACAACTTATCATGTAAGAGTAAGAAAATGTATGCCATTGCAAGAAAAATAAAACCATACATGCCAAATTTCATTGAAATATGAAAAAATTATGGCCAGTTAAGAGAATGCACTATTACGATTGACAGTGTATTACATCATAATGGATTCTCCCCATGTAAATTTCAGTTCTTTTACAACTTATCATGTAAGATTTAGAAAGTTTATGCCATTGCAAGAAAAATAAAACCATACTTTTCAAATTTCATTGAATATATATAATGAAAAAGTTATGGCCAGTTACATGTAACAGAACACACTAGTATGATTGACTGTGTATAACTTGATGATGGATAATCTCCCTATATAAATTCATGTTCTCTTTTATAGTTTTACAATTTATCATTTTAGATCAAGAAAGACCATACTTTTACAAGAAAAATGAAACCATACTTGCCAAATTTCATTGAAATATGAAAAAGTTATGGCCAGTTAAGAGAACACACTAGTACGATTGACTATATGTATAACATGATGATGGATTCTTCCTGTGTAAATCTATGTCCTCTTTCAGTTTTACCATTTATGATCATTTTAGATTAAGAAAGACCATACTTTTACAAGAAAAATAAAACCATACTTGTCAAATTTCATTGAAAATAAGAAAGTTAAATGGCCAGTTAAGAGAACACACTAGTACAATTGACTGAGTATAACATGATGATGGATTCTCCCTATGTAAATTTCATTCCCATTACAATTCATAATTTTAAGTCTCAACTCTGTTTTAAGTGGTTATTATCTGCACTAGTAAGAACATTTTAATAGAAAAGGTCTTATTTTATATGTAGTCATTCCCAAATTTATTTAATAAAATTAAAAAGAAATGTTGGAAAAGTATTCCATGAAGATACAGCCCATTTTAATCTGTTTAATAAGAAATATGTGAAGAAGTATTAATACTTGCATGAATTCTTATTTATGAAAATAAGTTGCAACCAATTTTGAGTGAGAAAACCATGAAGCCTTACATCAGAGACATAAATACCAGTTATTATGTCTCTGCTTACATCCAAGAATTTGGAAATTTATCAACATGTCAATGACTGTTTTCAGTGGCAATAACACAATAATTATCAATAGGTAAAATTACAAAAGAAAGTTAATTTTTCATTTTTTTTTTATTTTATTTTCATCAATGAACACGTTGAAATGTGCTTTTTACTTGGAAAACTTTAAAAAAAAAAAAAAAATAGAGTAGCTAGTTACTCTGAAACCAGCTTTGTATACACAAATGGATAATAGTAAACAGGAAATGGTTCGTGTAATGATCAGTCTGTGTGGAAATGAATTCTTGAATATATGTATATACCGGGTATATCATCATATAGACTGAAACTGAAAGGTGTGAGAACATTCCTTCGGGCAAAATTCTCCAATATATTTTCAAAGGTGTGAAATAGGGATAATTCACTGATTTCAATTTAATTGATCTTTTACAAATTTTAAAGATTTTCAGAATTAATAAATTGAAAATCAATCTGCAATTCATCCCTTTTATGACAATACTAATCAAAGGGTTCTAATTAAGACTGTTTTTCATGATTCATCACTCCAATTAAAATCAGCATAATTTGATAATTAGGTACATTGCATGCCAGTACTCAGTGGTCATTAAATAATACATGGCTTCCCCCCACCCCCCCTCTCTCTCTCTCTCTCTCTCGACTCTGTATAAAATTATTGCACCCGCAGTAAGGTTTTTTTTTTTATAATTTTTTTTTTTATTTTTTTTCCCCCAGAGAAAATCAATTTTAGTTGTTGACAGGATAAGTGGAATAAAAAACCATGCATAGAGAGAGAGAGAAAGAGAGGGATATAAAACAATAACAAAAATTTCTGTTAGTTGTAAATCAACACTTGAGGGGAAGTTTGGAATAGATTAAGCATTTAAGTGTAAAGCATTCTGAAATAATCAGGCCTTTGAATTTTTTTTTTTTTGGCTTACCAAATAACGATGAAATGTAGAAGAAATATTGTTTAAGCTTTCCGTTAATACTCTATAATTGGTGTTGATGTACATGGTTAAGGTTGTGCAGTTTAAATATATCTGTAATCACCTAAATACGTGTATGATGGTTGTATCCCTCTACATATTTTCTTCTTAATTACTTTACATCTTATACATGTACCATTTCTTTTTTCTATTTAGATTCTTGTCTTTAATTAAGTTGAGAGTGTAACATGAAAATAAGAGTAGTTACCTCCCATACTTATTTGTTTCTTACATTGTTTATATAACAAGTGTTCTCTCGAGACAGCTTTTGATACTTATGAAGAATTTAAATCAAGATTCTATAAATTGTCGTTTTTCTTTCTTAAACTTTCAAAATAAAACGTTAATGTCAAAACTATTGTTAAATGAAAATACACTAGCTTTTATTGTTTAGATGGAAAAAAAATTCAGGTTAATGAAATGACCATATGTATTTAAAATCTTTATCTTCGATCTTAGAAAGGGACATAACTCTGTAAAGCGGATCGTATAATGCTTTTAAAATATTGTCCTCAGTAGTAAGAAGACTAGATTAGCATATATGATATGAGACATTTTGAAACGAAGAATTAAAACTATTATTTCATTAATCATTTATTTATTGATTATTACAGCCTTTAATTTTTTCGTAAACGTTACAAAAGACCTTACTTCGATATATTGACCATGATGATATCGAAACGTTTTAGGTTTGGACGGAACCATTCATATTTTTGCGCAGGGGTGTCGTAAAATAAACGGAACGTGAATTTGTTTCTTTTTTTTATCCGAGTTTGATACCATGAAAATTTCATCAACCTTGTTGGTCCAGGTTATATCTATTTTCATAATCTTACATTATGTTTGAATAATAATAATACAGCAACTAGAGTCCGGAGTTAAACCTACCCACCCCCTTTTGCTAACTTCCGAGAAACAAATAATTACACACCCCAGATCTAGATAATCCAGTCCCATCACAAGTTGCGTTTTACTTCTGAACAAACTAACATTTTTAATGCTGAACAAACTGACACTTTTAATAAATAACTTTATATGTCCTGAGTTTGAAAACCTAATAGAAAAAAAAAAATGTAAAATATGATTTAATTCCTTCAAAATCAGATCCTAATAAGAACATAATTGAAAACTTTGAATTAAAAAAAAAAGCGTACAATCTTTTTTTATTATTCCTAAGTTGAAATAGAAAAATTGAACCATTATTTTAAAACCGGAAAGTATAACATTCTTGAAAGTACATGTAGACTGCTCTAAGATGGGACTAGACGACTATTATGCAATATAAACAGGAAATGACAGGTGTCACTACTTAGGGGTGGAACCGAATCCTTGTATATATACACGTGTGATGTACGTCTAGGTTACAATGTACCCCTCGGAATACAGCCCTGGGGGTGAATCTTACAATATATTTTCTATCTAGTGTGTACAGAGTGGGTCGACCATGCTCTACGCGCTGAAGTTATTAAACAATCATGTGCCCCCCCCCCCACCCCTCCCCCATACCTAGTACCATAAATACGCGAATTCTATGCATTTGTAAAATGAGATAAAATATTATTTATATAGAATAACATTTATAAAATAAAGATTAATGGGGGTGGGTAGGGTCGAAAGAATTTTTAAAACTTTTGATTAATGATTTAGACTTTGATATTCCTATCATGCATTTACAATCAAATAAGTCCGAAGATTGCCCGGAGAGTCCATTTTCCTCGTATAAAAAATACAATTAATTTTTTTTTTACAACAGACCGAGAAGAGTAAGGGGTTTACTATTTTTGAGACATAAACGGGTGTGAACAAAAAATCTCGATCATTGCATATCCTGTGCTTGATAAAGGGGCCGAGCAAGGGACGCTTTAGCTTTATTGCGTACATATTAGGCCTAATTTAATGTAATATATGCTTGTAACTGTGGATTAATCATGTGTTGATAAATAAATAAATAAATAAATAAATAAATAAATGAATAAATGAATGAATGAATGAATGAATGAATGAATGAATGAATGAATGGAAAAGTCAACAATGACAAAATATACATAAATCTACTGCAGGTGGGTTATCGTGTATTCGGCACTTTAGTAAACGCTCAGCTTAATTAATAATCGGTATATATTACTACAAATATAAGATGTTTTAAATAGTTTAAGTTGAATTACAAAGATCTATCGGAAATAATTGAAAATATATTACCAAAATTAAGTGTAAATCGATAAAATGAGTAAACCGGGCTCGCTACCCATTTTAGTCACCTTGAAAAGGACAAGCGGCGATAATGATGGATAAACACAACATTTTAACTTAAAACTTTCAGTGAAGGCAAATCTTATAGTAATAAACTATGTTCGTAAATTTCATGAAGAAAGAACGTGTATTTATTCCGTTATTGTCAAAAAAACCGGTTTTCAGTTTCGAAATTCCCGGCCGGTGTCGCATAATATTCGTTCCGGATGTTTAACGTTCCGGCCGGAACCTTAAAATCATAATATTGGTTCCGGATTTTACTGTAACATAGGTTCCGGCCATGAGTTCAATCTTTGAATCGCAATATCTGTCCAGATTTCATTCCACATTGAGTCATTAAAGTAGGGTTTTTTTTTCTTGAGGTTTTAGCATGACGCAGCGACATTCTACATGTATTTTCGTGCGTCGCACAATGTTTTGTGCTTACCAATTTTAAAATATAGACGAATAAATAGCCTGATGATACTCTTTCTGGTACATATGACTTTGGTCGCATTATAAGGCTTTGTTTATATTATGTATACAACGTTTATTTTGACCCGGAACCAATTTAATAGGTATTTAGCGTTCCGGCCGGAACGCTAAGTTACCCGGAACGTATGTTATGCGACACCGGCTCGGCCCGAGTTTCGGTACCCATTTTAGTCACACTACAGAAGAAGACCACCTGTCTGTATGTATAGGCCTAATGATGGAATTCAGAACTTTATTTTAACAAGGATTAATTCACGCAAGTATTAAATCAGTCCGATTGATTTGGCGTGTGTGAATTATTCCATTAACATCACAAAATGTCCAATTGGAATTCTGCTGTCAGTCAGTGTCTGAAGGAATTAGTTTTGTTTACATGTCAGTGATGTAAGTATTTAATATAGCATGCTATGAATTTGGGCCCAATTTGGGGGTTATTTCTTGCAAAACGGAATCAAGCTCTATGTGGTAGATATTAGGGGAATTTACATGGTCAAAAATTAATGTAACTTTTTTTAGTTTTCTGTCTTAGTCTAACTCAACACTCAAGCCAGTCAAGGGAGGAGGAATACATGTATCTGTCAGGGTGTCCCATGTATCAGTAGAGTATGTCACATTGTGCCTGTTTAAGGTTAATCAAGTTCAAGTTCAGCTTATTTATGGATTCTATAACATTAAGGTCTGTGCGAATGAGTTCAATAATTAATCCCTGCATCCTGCATGTACTTTTATGGGGTACTTACAAGGGTGGATCTTAACAACTGCAGTGATATAGATGTGATGTGAAATTTCTATTTTCCTTTTAAAAAACTGTGAACCAAAAATTATCACTTTGAAAACAGAGTACCAATCACACGATATGTATGGAAATACCCTATTATGAAATCTTTAATATTTTTTTTTCTGAATCACGTGAATATCATTCATATCTATGTATTTAACTTCTGAAGGGTGAGAAAATTGCAATTCATGTAACTATGTACATTTACAACCCAAAATGAAACCTGAACTGAAGTCATGAATAGGATCTTCCTAATAATTATGACAGATGTTTTCTATATACAAGAATTCAAGTCTGTATTTCATTTAACCCATTGATTGATTGAATGGAAAAAAAAAACAAGCAAATTCAAAGAATTGTGGTCCCCTGCTTTTGGCGTCCTTATGGATGAGATGTTATTATAATTTATGTACAACATATTTTGTCAAATAAAAATGCCAGGTATCATATGTCATTGAAGAGTTACTGTAGCTCCAAAGTTTTTTTTTCTAATTAGGTCAAATATGAAGGTAAAGGTCAAGGGCTCAGAGTTCTTAGCATGCTCAGAAATATCATGCCACAGACATATTAAAACCATATCTCTTCTAAATCAAAGTCATAAGGATTAAAGGAAAAATTAATATTTTTGAAAAGTATGTCATACTTCAAGGTCAAGATATAATGGTAAAAAATCATGATAGTGTAATCTGTATTAAGAAAGGAATAATTTGCACAGGTAATATCCCTTGCAGAATATTCCTGAGATGTCCTAAGAAATCCTGAGACAATCTCAAGATTTATTCCTCAGATATCTTGAAAAAATCCTAGGATTATTCCTAAGATATCCTGAGATGTTTTTGGAACAGGAATTCCTGGGATTTCCTTGGACAGTCCCAATTCAGGGGTTCTAGAAAAATCCCAGGAATCAAAACACCAAGACTTCCCAGGATATCCCAGGAAAACCCCAACACTTAAAATGTCCTAGGAAATCAGGAATTCCTAGGATTTCCTAGGATATCCTAGCCTCCTAGGACATCTTTTTTTTAAAAAATCATACATAGCAACAAAGCAGAATTATAAGATCTCTGAAAAAAAATTTAATGAATGTATGCATTATAAAAATTCGTGGCCACACAGAAAAAATAATACATAAAATAATTTTTTAAAAATGCTGATGGTATCTGACACAACAAATTCTTTACAATTTTACTGCTGTAACATTATAGTGCAGTTATGATTCAACATCATGATTTACACACAAGGGGGGAAACAGATTGTCTTATTTTCAAACTATGTTAATACATTCTGAAGCAGCTCTCATAGAATATTTATGATATACATGTACAATGACAAATATTAATAATAATAAAAAAAATATTTAAATCAACAACCTAATGTAGAGAGTAGGGGTGAGGCCCTCAGGGTTCATCACTTCTGAAGAATTCTGTACAATAAAAGATTCAGATACCAAACAGAACTAATTCATAACACCCCCCCCCCTAAAAAAACCAAAAACAGTATGTACCTGGTGGCAACAAAGTTTGAAAAAAAAAAAACCAAAAACATATAGGTCAAAGTCACAAGGTCATTAACCTTGATGTAATTTGAAAGAACTTAATTAGTGGAGTATGGATACTCAATATAAAATCTCTACCTCTTTTGGTTCAAAAATAAAAGATTCAATAAGGCTATATTTTAGCATAACGATGACAGTCAAGGTCATTGGTCTTGGTCTCATTTGAAAGTGGAGTAAGCATACCCAATATGAAGTATCTATATCTCTCATGATTCAAAAGTTATGGCAAAAGGTAAATTGGCAATAGGCAGATAAACAGACAGGCAAAAACAATATGTGTCCCCAAAAGAGGCCTTGACCTCTGACCATTTCACTTCAAAATATATAAGGGTAATATTTAATTTATAAACAATATTAAATTTGTATTGATGATTAATCATGTTCTGCAGTGGGATCGTCAAAATGATTTATAATATAAAATGTCATTGCAATGTCTGATGGCTTTTTGGAAATGTAAAGAGAACGAAGTGTTACAGACAAACAGAAAGATAAACAGACCCAAATTAATATCCCCCCCTGCACCTTGTCAATCCAATGTAAGTTGCCCAGCTTTAGTTGGTCACTAATGTATCTTCTTTAGCTGTACATTTTTCTTCTTCATCGCCAGTGGCCTAGTTGCAGATCTTGAAGCCTTGTTTGCGTTTTCTTCACTCGACTTTTCACTTGTCTTTGCTAAAATAAAATTTTACTTAATGTATTCCATTGTTTAGTCTAAATATGTAATTATTTCTAAGGGATGAAAATCAAACTTGTAAAATTTAGTAGCCAAAGATGCTACATGTACCAAGCTTTAAGATTCTACCAGTCCATAAAAATATGTGTTTGCCCAAGTAAGATGAACCATTTTTCTCAAAAGATTTATTTTATTCACACTTGCATAAGGAATAAGGTATGTTAATCAATTGCATACACGACGTGATTAACAAATGATGTCATAATAATCTTACTGAATAGCCTTTTTGTAGAAAATAAAATTTTAATTCGCAATAGTTAACCGCTTTACCACAGCTGTCGTATGAAGTCAATTTACTTGGCATTAAAATACTGTGAATTAAACTTTTCCGTGTGAACAGAACATTAAAATCATACATTAACATTATTTATTTGAACAGCTTACCTTTCTCAGCAATATTCTCCTTGTTGTAATTTGCTTCTTTTCCCTTAGTCCGAGTTAAACAGTCTGCAAAGTTATCAATAAAATTTTTTATAAGACGTGTACATATTTGTTCTTTTGTAATCTAGCTGAAATTAATTTTAATGATGGCTGTCATTGATATTTCTTGCTGATTTTTTTCATTTTTCTGTTCTAAATTTTGTGAATATTATCTTATGAGTTCTATGACATCTGCGTCAGTTTTCCCAACTTAATATAAGTTACAGAGCTTGAAATGTACCATAAACTTTCATAGACGACTTTCACATTTACAAAAGTTATTCCCCTTTGCAGGGTCAATCCATGGTCAACCGGCGTAAGACACTGTTTCCCCTCTATTACCTTACCAACTTTATGGGTCAGTATCTCAGAAATATAGTATGAATGAATTTGTTCATTACGTTTTTAAAGTTGCCCCATATTCTGGCAATACAGTTACAGACCGATATTGTTAGATATAAATGTCTGAAAATAAAAATATTTCCAGGTAACTTACAAAGGACAAAGTGGGAAAAATGAGTGTTACGCCGACAACCGGAGATAACTCTTAGGAATGTGAAATCTGTCTATTCTTTCAAGTTTACAAAAGAAAATTTTAAAAAAGATTACAAGATACCTGAAACTTTCTCTTCATTTGGTAGTCTCAATGGGAGTTTCCAGTCTCATAATCCTTGCCAGGCTTCAAGGTTCTAGCTAGAAGATAACAATGCAATGGAAGATTTAATTAAGAGTATAATTCCAAAATTTACACCATGTCCAAACATTCAATGCAAATTTAACAGTAACTGATAGTAAATATTTGTTTATAAGTCTTCTGCTTACTAAATCTTAACATGTTAAACCTGGAAATATTTCATTGTGTATGTACGTTTGATCTTCATGGACTAGACTGAATTACAGTATGCCCAAAAACCTTTTACAACACATCACATGCACTAAACTATTAAACAATATTTGTGTGTTTAAATACATATTAAAGGAACCACTCGCCACTTACCCCACTGGCCTGTGGCCATGATATCTACACTTCTTCCAACATTCCCTTTACTGCACTCCTAGCGAAACCAAGATTTTTGGGAAAGAGAACATGGTTTATGTGAAGAATTAGAGTCAATCTTGGGCGTAAGTTGAGCATTTCATTACATTTCACCAGTCTCTCTAAACATTGCCGCTCCTTGAACTCCTATTTTGCGCTTCTCGATGAGGTCTCGCGAGAGGATGATACAGGACGGTGTAAAGTTATTTCGTGCCACACCAAGAAAATGCGGTTTGTTTAATTCTTGAAAATAATTTGTGATTAATGTGAATTTACGTTTTTTTTTTTTTTTTTACAAAAAGAAAATATATTTTAGCGAATATTTTCTGACAAATTAATATTCAAAGCTGAGTTGACAGTAAAATATATTTTATACACCGGGTACTAATTGATCGAAGATCACTTTTTTGTACCACCTCTCGGAAGTTCGCGCGAGAGAATGCTGCAGGCACGGTGTAGGGGTATTTTGTACACCTTTTAGAAATATCCCGACATTTTCCTGAAAATCTTGTTTAAAAAAACACGTAATTTATTATCAGTGAC
The DNA here is from genome assembly GCF_032062105.1 of Saccostrea cuccullata. Classification (NCBI taxonomy): domain Eukaryota; kingdom Metazoa; phylum Mollusca; class Bivalvia; order Ostreida; family Ostreidae; genus Saccostrea; species Saccostrea cuccullata. Next base: position 9,513 of record NW_026938604.1, on the reverse strand, counting down.
AAACGACCCGCATATTAGAAAAATAAAATATAAATATCCTTGATCAACCAATTCTACTAACAGAAAGTGTTACAGAAGAAAATATTTTCGAAGAACCACGATGATACATTTAGGCCAAGAACAATTTGCATGGAAACCGTCCAAACACAAATATGGCGGATCGTGAAGTTGTCACATTGTGCTGTAAACAACGACTTTTCTTCGCATCTACAAGCCTGTCACGATGTCTGTAAGTATCTTATTGCTAAGTGATGAATGAAAATTAGTATATCTGGCAATAAAACCTATAGGGAAAGCGCATTTTTATCGTATTTAATAGTTATGTAACGAATCGAATTTGGTTTAAACCTTTGAAAAGTTTTTTTTGATCTCTGTTTATGTGGATAAAATTTTCAGGAAACTCTATTAGTTTTACTGCGTTTTTTAGATTTTCCTCGTTAAATAAAAGCAATACTCAATATCAAAAACATGAGAAATTATATTCTCAAACTCAATACAACACAATTCTAACCCAACAAAATTTGAAATACCAAGCTTTTTAAGTCAGAAAGTGACGAAAGTATAATGTCACAGACCAAGTCATGCTTCTTGAGTATGCTGTTTATGTAGTATTTAAATTTATGTGGTGTACTCTTCTTTCAATGACTCAATATTTACTTTTCTTTGTATAGTATCTCTGGCAGTTATGGGTGAATATACAGCAAAATCATACAGATTTTGATGAAGATGTTAAAGATAGTAAAGTCAAAGACAGTTTGATGAACCAAATGACACTGATAAAGAAGAAGATACAAAAAAAAGATACTTCTAGCCAGGCATGTGACTTTGAAGCTGATAGTTTGGTAACCACTTGAGAGATATATAACCTGTATGCAGGTGATGACGGTATATGAGAGCCATTTCTTATAACGTGCTCTGAGGAATATATATTTTGTGTCGAAATGAAATGCGAAGTGAAAAATTAAATTGACAGATGAAGAAAATTTACCACTCCATCCTTCTGCATGTATGGTCTTCTGAATTCAAAGCCATTTGAAAACCAACTTTAAGTTAAGAGGAACACTTTATTTTCGGTGAAACATTCCGGAAAATATTACTTCTACATAGAAAGAAAAAGTTGTTGATGTTGTATTGCAAGATGGCCAAGTTTGTATGACCAGTGCTTTCAGAAAACTATGCTTGCACTCAGTTTCCCATGAACGAAGCAATCTAAAGATTAAGTGTAGAATTTAATTCTAATGGATAAAAATCAACTCAGGAATGTGTGATTTGAAAATGGTGAAATATTGTTTGTCTGTAAACATTTTTTTCTTTAAAACATATTACATGTATAACTCCTCCCTGACAGCATCAATATTTCAGAAAGTATTTAATTTAAAAAATAGTTCTAGGGTCAGTGTCTTTCTATGTATCAAGTATAATAGGTAATGATTGAAAATTATTCATTTTATGATTTTCTTGATATTATACATTAAAACTTTAAAAGTAATAAAATTTCCTGTCATTCTGTTTTAACATTTATTAACATGTACAAGTTTGTAAAGTTTAATTTGTCTTTTTTACAAAAGTCCCAACATTAAGTCAAAAGTCTTAGGAAATGGGATTATCATAAAAATGATTAATTCCTGGCTTTACAATGAAATGTCCTGGCAAGATTTGGATTTGAAATGTTTAACAAAGAAGTCCTGGGAGATCCTAGGATGTCCTGAAATCAAATCCCAGGATTGTTACTCCTAGGATTTCCTCAAATCAGATTGTGAGGAAATCTTAGGAATTCTTAGGACATCTTAGGAATTCCTAAGAAGCATTTTCAAGTCAGGAATAATTTCTGCAAGGGACATGTGTAATGTGTAATTTGAACATGTTGAAAGCCCTAGCTCATCATATTCAAAAGATATGACCAAAGTTTAAGTTTTTGTGACATTGATAAGCTGACCATTTAACAGATGACAGATGAATAAGATTTAATGTCCTCTCATATTCACTAAGGTGGGGGACAAAAATCAAAAGAACTCATCAAAAGGGATTGACTGACCTTGACCTGATAATGCATATAGATGCTTTCTGTAAAAATAAACGTCTTCTTACAATAATTAAGTTTTTAGTTAGAAAGTTTAAGTATCATAAGAAAAAGAAATATCATGTTTGACATACATGTAGATCTATTTCAATGAAAAAAAGTGATATTGTCAGAATGAGATCAATATTGCCTTACTGCACCTTGCAGGATGAAATTTAGTTTTATTAATTTTAGAACTTCTTTTTTTCTAATTAGAAACCAAAGAATTTTTTATGAATTCCAATTATATATTACTAATAATTATAATGTACATGATGTATGTAAAGCCTAAATTGATTCGTTATCCAATGTAGATTTAACAGTCGAGCTGGTTGATGACAGAAACTTAAAAAAAATACTAGTAGTAAATAAGGTACCATAAAGGCGTAGTACATGTATACAATGTATATGTTGTCTTATTTCATCATATTCATTGTACCTGCTTTTTTGGCTGATATTAAGTGGTTATTTCAGTTTTTTTTTATTCAGACAGAGTATCATAGAGATGCAATTAATTTCATAATATTCATTCATTCATAAAAATAATAAGGATACCTAACCTAATGATAAAAAAAGAAGAATAAATCAGATTGGTGATCAATATCTAATGACATGATGGCGGATCTAAGGGAATAGTCTGTAGGTTGTAATATTTTCCATCATTTATTGCTTTTCACAATTACCTAAGACATAATGATATCGACATGAATTATTTGTCTTATCTTTTTTTTATGATTATGGCTAATTGATTTCAAACAATTTAGTTTATACCGGTAAGTCATGTATTACCATAGGCATAGTCTAAATTTATGATTGATGGATCCAAGAAGAGTTGATATTGAATTTTTAAATACTTGTGGTGGATCAAAGGATACTAATGACTTTTGCAAATTTATTTCAATGTTTAGCTTATATTTCTGTGTGTGATTATGATCTTAACTAAGAAGTGGTGGATCCAAGGCAAGTGGATATTAATTGTTTTGATAGCCATGAGAGTTGTGGTGGATGTAAGGGGAGTAGATAGATATTTGTTTAATTGGGTCAAAGGATAATAATGATTATGGTTAATTGATTTCAAACATATAGCTTATATATGTCATGTGTGATAAAGATCTAAACTTATAAGTGGTGGATCCAAGGGGAGTGGATATTTATCTTTTTTAAATATTTGTGAATGATCAAAGGATATTAACGATTTATGATTATGGCTAATTTATTTCAAACATTTTGCTTATATGTCATGTGTGAACATGATCTTAATTTAAAAGTGGTGGATTTAAGGGGAGCGGATATTATTTTTAAATATTTGTGGTGGGTAAAAGGATAAAAATGATTATGGATAATTTATTTCAAACTTTAATCTTATATGTCGTGTGTGATCAAGATGGTAACTTATTAGTGGTGGATCCATGGGGAGTGGATATTCATTTTTTTTTAAAGAAATATTTGTCGTGTATCAAGGATATTAATGACTATGGCTGATTGATTTTAAACATTAAGATTATATGTCATGTGTGGTCATGATCTAAACTCATAAGTGGTGGATCCAAGAGGCATAAATATTTTATTTTTAAATATTTGGGTGAATCAAAAGATTTTAATAGTTGTACTTTGTGATATATAACTGAATGAGTTCCATTAATTAAATATGTATATATATTGCACATGAATTACATAAATCCAATCTTATTAGTGGTGAATGCAAGGGGAATGGAGATTTTAAAAAATCCACAAACTAGACATCATATAAACCCAACATATATAAATATATATTAGTTAAGGAAAGATACCCTCTTTCTATTGTTTACATTGTGTTGGTATAAAATTTTCTTGTTTCATTTTTTTTTAAATATTTAGATTAATTGTCATTGATCAAATAATCTGTGAAGAGTTTTTTGATGAATGTTTCATTATGGGAGGCAACTGCCTTAGAAACCTGTTTTCATATAAATCTTTTTTTACATAAGCAAAAATTTGAAGAATGAATACTTGAAAATTTGAAAAATAATAGATATTTGTTATAACTATCCACTTTTATATAATGAGAAACAGAGAAGATACTAATGATCCATTAGTCTAAGAAAAAAACCCAAGTTTTTAGGAATTATCTTACAGTAAATATATCAATAAATGGGATTTAAAACCCCATATGATAAAACGTGGGAGAAAAAACCCCATATGACAATATAAGCAACATATGGGTTTTAAAAACCTACATTGATTTTCGTGGGGTTATTTCCCCCATGGGGTGAAAAATAAACCCCATGGGGCTTTTGTGGGTTTTTTTGTGGGGTATTTTTAAGTTCATGTTTCCCCATGGGATTTTTTTTTTGAACTCAAATATCTCAAAAACTAGCAGAAAATGTTGAATTTTTTTTTCATAAATCAATTTGATTATAAAAACCCCACCATTTAAAAAAAACCCTGAGATGATAGCTTTAAAGGAAAAGGGTGCGCAAGTTCGGAAAAATGTCCATTCCGAAGTTGTCCGTCCCACTGTTTTACTTTTTTTTTCAAATTGAAAAACCAATTTGCACATATTACGCAGAACAGTGACTCCTTTGAAATAGGAATGAAAAATCTAATGAACAGAATATTTATTAATATTATACTGGATTATTATACAAATTCACATATTTCTGTTATTTCGATGTCATATTTAAGTAAATGGGAAATTAAAGTTAACGTACATTATCGTAGTTGGTGGCATCAAGATACCAAATACTTTAAATTATATTAAATATACATCGTTTAATTTGAAATTTAGTGTTTAAGGATTTTATTGAACATCGCACAATAAAAAAAAAATATATACGCGTGGTATTGGGGTGAGGGTGTTGGTATTGTTCAACAAAATATAACAGTAAGAAATAGAAAAACTGAAAGTCCAGGTCAGCATTAAACATTCAGCTTATTTTTTTTACAGAAAGCACTTTGACTGTGAAAAAAGGAAAAAAGTGGGAGGATTGCAGCCCCCCTTCCCCACACTAAGTTTACCGTTTTTTTTAAACTGTGGTACTTCTTAAACCCTACCCAATTTTAATTAAAAATTCTTTGTTACAAATTTACAGATTGACCCCACCTCTATCGGAAAAAATGCACTCTCGAGCTCGCTTGACTTTATTACCTTTCTATTTTCCTTTATAATACACTATTACATTATGTATATAAATAGGTATTATATCACATACATATAAAATAAATCACTTTGAGCCATTTTTTCCAAGTTATGAACAGACTAAGCACTTACGACTACTCATGATCAGGCATAGTTTTAACAAATATTAGTCTCGACTAAGTCTCGTCCTTTTTGTGAAATGCTACTAAGTCCGATTCCCGGGTTTAGTCACTGATTAATTCCAGACTAAGCTTACGTCTGGTCGTAGGCCTTTTTGAAAATCGAGCCCCTGCTGTTCAACAGAAATTGCGATCTCCTACAAGGTACGTAGTAGTTACCCTATATCACACTGTTGGTTATGTGTAGATACCCAATGGGCGTGGTCATAATGACACGAGGGAGCGTGATCAACAGTGTAATATGGGGTAAATGACTTGTACCATTGTTTTCAAAAATCATTCATATGTAAGTCAGCTTACGAATCGGTCGGACTGGTTTGCCTGATTGAATCATTATGTGTTTGGTTTCAAAGATGCTCCTTCGTGTCCTTATGACCACGTCCATCGAAAATAGGGATAGTGATTTTTATAAAATACTGTTTAAATTTTGCTACAAATTTTGCCCTATAATCGGCACTCAAGATCATTGAGCAGTAAGGGATCTTCTTTCTGTCAACATTACTGCAACAAGGGACCTCTGTTTACAATTTATAGGTCTCTACGTCCCACAGTGGGATTCAACTCCTTAATTCGTGACTCTAGGGCAGGTACTTTAACCACTGGGCCACGCAAGGGACATAAAAATGAAACATATCTAGGCCAGTTTAAAAAGTTTTATTTGTGTAATTGAAAAAATGGCAAGTTTGGTTTCAATAACATATGTTGATTAGATTTTTTTTCTCGTAAATATCAATCGTCAAAATTACATACTAGTAATTTAAACTTTATTATGAACTTGGTTTAACATATTTTTTTTTCTAAACCTGATACAAACTTTGTCGTGCACAGTGGTAGTTGATTGAAATGTTTATAAGGGGTTATATATATTTCAATTTAATAAAAATTAGATCTTTGGTCGGCTAGATTCGCAATCGAAAGGGTTATTTAAGTAAAATAGTGTACACTTGTTTATTCGTCAAGTATGTATCGTGTTTCCTTCATTTATTATCGAAAGTAAGATATATTGGAATCTACTATAAAAAAAAGCTTACGTCATCCTGGTCATTACACAATTTAAAATCAATGTTAAAAAAATCGAGTGATTTCTGATTTTTTCTTTCTTTTTTTAACTAATGTTTAAGCATTAATGGTTGTTTTTAACTGTTATTTATTACAAAATGCTGTATACAATGGAAAATTTTTACTCTTTTTTACTCTCCTAAGGTATAACAAGCCCGTATGATTGTTTCATTTAAAAACCGTGCATGATCGTTCTATAAATATATTTGGTTTGTTTCGACTCGTTGGGCGGAGATTAGAAAATTTTGGGTTATGTACAGAAAAACCACACATTTAACAAAAGAAATCACACCTACCTATGGAAAAATCTGTTATAACCTGACACCGTCACGGCCCTTGCTCGCAAAAAATCTTGTACCTCAGGTAAACGACAAGAATTCAAACGTAGTGACATTGATAGTATGTTTTGTCAAGCAAAACCACGTTTGTTTGTCCGGGGGAATTCTTTTGTGATCTAAGAACGGTAACTCTAAATGCATGTTCAATAGAAGGGGAAGATATTTGGCAAACGGACTATTCTGCATGCAATATTTAATATTTGAACGTTTAGCACTGACGCCATGACAGGAAAAAATGATTTAGAAAAATCGCAGTGAAGTGACCAAAGTATGCTATCGGGAGTTTCTTTAAAAAATCATTTATCCTCCGATATTTTTGATATTGAATGTGTTTCTGAGAGATTAGTACATCTAGAGTAAGTCTATCTGAATGTATGTCTTCAGCGGAAGACCTTCTTGTTATTTTTAGGTTTCTTTTCCACTATTTAAGGTCTTTCGTCTTCAGCGGAAGACCTTCTTGTTATTCTTTTCCAGTATTTTTACTAAGGTCTTTCGTTTTCAACGGAAGACCTTATTGTTTACGTTCGGTTTCTTTTCCCCTATTATTATATTTTTCCCAACCAATTTTTGTGCACGCGATTTCTCACAGATGGCTCGGTCGATATACACCAAATTTTTATATGTAATAGCAATTATATTCATCTTGATATTTTTTTTTTGCTGATATCACTTCCGGTCGTGACAGTTTCATGATTTTAAGAGGGTCTGCTTGTCCTAGAAACTCCTCGGGAATGACTTAAGATATTGACTCAAGATTTTCAGTGAAAGTAAGGGAAGGTTTGCTAAGTTGCAAGCATGCGTCCAAATCCTTATTATACAAAAAGGCGCTGAAGCTCGGTAGAGCCCAAAAATATCTCAGAAAAATCTCACAAAATTTGTTTTATGTCTTCGTATCTATTCATAATTTATTAAAACATATAGAAGAAAAGTTCTGCAGATTCACAAGATCTGCCATATGAAATCAGGGAAAAGGAGCTGACCCCTCAAATCAGGGGCTCGGAAGGGCGAAAATCTTTCATTAAATATCTCTTTATTGATCATAATTTTGTATTACATTACAGAAGCAAATATATTCGTCTTAATAATTTGCAACAATATCTGGTAAAATTCAGAACAAATGTTACATAATTAGGGGTCACAAAAGACCAGAATCTGCAATCTTTGACGCTTTATATCTCAAAAAGTGGGAATATTTTGATAAGAAATATTGAACAAAAGTTGGTCATAGAAATGTTTAAAACTATATGCATATCTATGTACTATTACACAAGTGTATGGAGATAATAGACTGAAAGAGTTATATACTACTTCTCCTCAGTTATCTGATCTTTTACCGGGACGGTTAAATACGGAAGCGTAAATGGCTCTACACTTGTTGTGTTATAACTTTGTATATTGTCTTATATTTTATCGACTTATCAATATAAAAAGTGCTATGTCTCCTTATTTATGTACATATTTTGAATTGTATTGAGATGCATTTACATAATTGAAGGCAACTTATTTTGTTCAATAGATGTTATTGCTTTAATTTTTATCGACTGAAATATTATAATCATTTTCAAATACCGATCGAAACAAAATATTTTTTCTTGTCAATATAGTATTGTCGATATGATGAAATAAATGTGAAGTTATATCGATATAGATATATGAATATTTTCAATAAAAGTCAGAAAAAAGGTGGTTTGATTTAACTTGGCGTGGGCGGGAATTCTAATGAGTCTCCATTTCACTTGGGAAGTTTATGTACCATGCATTTTCTATCGTGTACGATTATAGGCTGAAACAAAATTTAAAAAAAAAATATTTGAAAAACCATCATTTTGAAGAGGGAATCAGATATATTCTATCATGGTTCACTGCTTATAACTCTTGAGTTCAATGGGGATTGTAAATCGCTAATGAAGCGGAAAAAGAAAGTACCTAACACTATTATAAAAGTAAAACTGTTTATGTATGTACTTTGTAAATATTTGATGTTGTTCCAATCTGTGGTATACATAGGATCAGAGTGACTCATGAATGCGAACCTCCACAGTCTTGAAACCTCCCTCCAACCCCACCCCCTGCATAAAAAATATAATAACACCAGATCTAACCAGGCTGAAGCTAGCAGCCAATAACAGCAGCCACTAAGCGCGTAGAAGCTAGCAGCCAATAAGGAAATTCATCAAAGAACTGAGAGTACTCAGACGCAGTACTGTTTTTAATACGTTATTTTAGATAATTAATGGTTAATGATTAGAAAATTATTGCAACAATTAATTACATAAAAAATCAGATACTCAGAGGCAGTAAGGCTCACCTGAAAAAAAATTATTCTTTTTTAAAACTGAAAAGTAAGAAATAAATTACTTTATCATCTTTATTCAATTGAACAAACAAGCACTAGGAAATAGTTAACTCCTTCCGGAAGAATCCCTTTTCAACTCCTTTAGGGACCTTTAGATTATGTCAGGGCCAATAAGCTAACCTGAAATTTGATCAATATAATGATTGTAAACGGAAATACCGGTATGGCACAAGTGTAAACTAGGTTGAAGTATGTTTCGAACATTATTACTGGGATAACTTAATGAATCTGTAAGACTATAAATTACCACTATCAATAATAAGTGGTGGCAGTGCCACCAAGTGGTTCCAAAAGCATTTTTGATATTACAGGCAGGTATTATACCTATGATTTATCAAGTGATCAACATTACTAGGGCAAGATAGAAGGGCCCAAGGATTATTATTTCCTGCTATTAGAAGCGG
>NW_026938603.1:0-8370 GCF_032062105.1 Saccostrea cuccullata | reverse complement strand
ATGAACGACATATCTATTTTCATGCGCTTTAAATTTTGGAGAGGTCCTTTTTTGAGCTAGTCTCATGTGATAATACTCAGAAATGGGTTTAGGTGGTAATCTATTTCTTCTTGGGTCTTTCTGTTTCAATATTCGTTGAGCCTGTACCTGTTTTTCTCTAGTAGAATCCATGTCTATCAGGTGATGGCTCTGAGGATAAAATGAACTCAAAGTCGGAGAAAAACCGTATTTATACAGTGGATGACGTCACAATGCATAGGTAAGCATATTTTTTGCACACGGCCCCCCTTACAGATGATGCAACAGGTATAAAAAAGATGATGCAATAAGTATAAAAAAGATGATGCAACAAGTATCAAAAAGATGATGCAATAGATATAAAAAGATGATGCAACAGGTATCAAAAAGATGATGCAACAGATATATAAAGATGATGCAATAGATATAAAAAGATGATGCAATAGATTTAAGAAGATGATGCAACAGATAGGTATATAAAGCGGAGTTGGATATTGACGATCAGTCTTCGTTAGTACATGGAATTGGACACAGGTAAAAAAAAAATGGAGCAGACAAAAAATATGACAAAGAAAACGGAGTATTGTTGGTCTATTAACGGAGAACATTTTGGAAAATGGATGAAAACTAAAGAAGAAGCCATCCAGAATTTTTATGAACGCAACAGAAATTATTTAAAATGGCCACCGAATTTAAAGTACAAAAAATTTTGGTTGGTAAAAAGAGTGGAATTGGATCCTGAAGATTATGAAAAAAATCATGACACCAGAGAAGAAAAATACTGTCTGAAGGAGAGAAAAAATGGATATTACGGTTATCAAAAATACCAATTGGAGATCATGAGTGGGCCTTATTGTGGGGAGAAGAGTTCCTGGAAAATTCAACTTGGATTGTGTTTTCATCAATTGATAGAAAAGAGGTTTCGAGAAGAAAAGAAGCTTATAGGAATTTTTACAGATAGGCCTATTTATAAAGTGTATGTATATTGTCGCATCCCTTTATCGCCTGAAGAAAAACAATCTCAAGAAAAAGGAGAGGTAAAGCAAGAGGAAACTACCCCTGATGACTGATAAGGGACAGAAGAAAAAGAAAATGTAATTGGATGTATGTATTTTTTCATTGTGAATAAAAATTGAAAAAAAAATCAAAATCTGTGTTATTTGTTATTGTTTTGAGGAAATCCAGTTTGAAAGATGATGCAACAGGTATAATAAGATGATGCAACAGGTATCAAAAAAGATGATCAAAAAAGATGATGCAATCAAGTATAAAGATGATGCAATATAAAGATGATGCAACAAGTATAAAGATGATGCAATAGATATATAAAGATGATGCAACAGGTATATCAAAAAGATGATGCAATAGATATAAAAAGATGATGCAACATATGTACTGAATTGACCCGCCTATCCCCTCCAGGGGCTGCACTCCCTTGACCCACCTATCCCCCACAGGGGCTGCACTCAGTTGACCCGGTCAATGCAAGCCGGCTTCCGGCTAGGACATTTCTGGCTAGACCACTTCCGCTTCCGCTAGGGGGCCCACTTCCGCTTCCGGCTAGCCCATTTCGATCCACTTTTGGTTTAAACCACTTCCGGTTATGACGTCACTTCCGCTCTATATGTAGACCCCTTATACTACTTCCCTCTTTTCAGAACATCGAATTTATTTCTCACATAAAAACGTACTCTTCACAGTCCGTGTTTCATATTCAAAAATTGAATACATTTTTTATATGCGTGGTGATGGGTGTTTAACTTCAATTTATATTTTATGCAGCCAACATTAACATGAGGAATTGATCAATATTAAAATGATATTGTTTTTGCCTGATTTTTATCCGACTAAACGTTTTCAAAATATTCGCATAGCGTCTCCATCAATTAGACGCATGTCTTTTCATATATTTCAAAGTGGTTTGATGATCAAGACTTATTTCCATTGTTTACTTTATATACTTACCGGGCGACAATTTATGGTTACGATAATATTTTTATTGTTTCATAAGTGTACCAAAAGTGTCTAGTTTGTATGTAAAACATTTTGGAATTTGCCATAAGATCAGGAATTATGTTAAAATGGAGTTTTTGATAAAAAACAATGTCTTCACTTATCCTCTTCAAAAACTAAAATTACGTGCATGCGATAATCAAAGTGTTCTGTAAAGATCTTTACACGTGAAACTAATTTAGTCATTGATATCGGTCTGGGTAGCCCATTGCATTTTAGAGCACTTTTTAAAATTATTTCTTTTATAATCATTTATAAGCCATTTATTTATACAATATCAGTCGTTAAAGTTAAAGTTGACAGCCAACACGAATCTAAATTGCATATAATATCCTTCGACTTTCAACATACGGGAGGCGACCTTGTCTTAACACCTGGAAGCAATTTTAAAGAATTCTGTGAAATCGTATCTGACATTCCAAAGTTTTAGAATATGATGATTTGATATTCTAGACTTTTAAACATACCATTTATTCCATTGTTTGATTTTGTAACAAGTCATTTTTAATCAATTATAATATCAACAGATAGCTATAGGTCACTAAAATTACTCAGGTGACCTTATAAAATAAATGTTTTGTAGTGTGGAATGAGAGAAGAGATTATTCCTATCACATTACAAATTACTTAAGACAGAAAGTAATATATTTTTACCTTATTTTATTATGTACGATAAAAACTCACCACAAAAAAGAATCGTTGAGGGAATATCCCACATAATCACGGAGTCTAGTTTTTATATCTTACACTGATTGCAGATTATCTTATCTGTTACACCAGTTATTGACCGTTTCAGCGCATATTGACCTAAGATTAAAAAGAATAGGCGCTAATGAAAAAATCTACGGTACAAAGTTATGACAAAGCTTATTTGAAATTTTATACTAGATGCTGTCATGAGACAGTAATACCCGCACTAAAGTGTTTGCCTCTAAATGCACACTCCTCTAAATTGGGCTTTACCAAGGACAAAGTCAATATAATTCAATAATTTACATAATAGGGCCTCCATGTATTCATCAAATTGAGCATAATATTCTCAAGTGAACATGTGACCCATGGGCTTCGATCTTATGGGTACATATTTATTTCACATTCGTAATCCATTACCAGTCTGAAATTAAACAACAGAATTTAATGAATGATGTAAATTAGGTTTGATACAAATGGGGGGGGGGGGGGGGGGGGGGGTATAAATTTTTGGCCCATAATTGGAACTTTTTAAATCTATTTTCTCATATAGATCAGCAACAAATATTATTCAAATACGTGTAAAGCTTTTTTGATGATTTTTTTTCAAAATGTACAAACTTTTTTTAATTTGATTAGGCAGAAACACCTTGAAAGCTGCCATATACAATGCATACCCAATCAATTTAGTCAACCCCACCCCTCTGACCCATCAACACACACAATCACACCCTATTTTCCTGTTTTTTGGAAATAGGCCTAGATGGCAAAGTTAAGATAAAGCATCTTTTGTAAATAATAATTTTAAAATTTGTTCTTATACTATAAATGTATCTGAAGACCTGCATCACATTGGGCTTGCGTCACGTACCCAACTTAAGTACCAGTCAATATAAAAATCATGCAAAAGGTGATTCACTCAGGTTCTCAGAATTCAATGATTTTCCACACATAGATTTCTCTTGACCTATGATCCATGAATGTGAAATTAAAAATGTTTTGGATCATGGTTACTATGGAAACCTGATCAAAGTAATTTCCTTAGCAACCAGCCAATTTTTCTATTTGTAGGCACTGAAAAATACTGATCTTTAAAGCCTGAAATTATGTATAAAATCTTTAACAATAATTCTTGTTTACTGGTATGACACACTTTATTTGTTTAAAACACACAAGACATTGACATTTCATCTGAAGCTACCGGTAGTTCTATGGTAGACATTATATATATAAATGTTTTCGCATTTTTGCTGATTCAGCATTTTCCTTGATTTTCACAATATTCAAGGTCAAATTTAAAAAAAATACCCAAGCTAATACAGATTTTGCATTACTTTCACATAAAAGCAGAGAACTTTCTCTTTAAGAGACTGATTTTGAAAGCGTGGTTTTTTTGAAAAATCCTATTAGTTGCTAGCAACAAAATTGGATGTTTTGATAGCTAAAAAGTGAAAAATTGTTGGGGACAGGGTTGGGTTAAAAATCTTATAAATTTTTATCTTATTGTGGCAGATACAATTTTTCAAGTAATAGAAAATAGCCCTCATATAATTTTAAAATGCAAGAATAATTTATAATCATTAATCTCCATAGCAACAGAAAATTGTCCCTAGCAACAATGCAAAAACAGTTATTTTTTGGCCTTTTTGGTATAGATTTTGATAGATACGAATATATATTTTTTCTTTAAAATGTGATTGGGCATAAATGTCAATTTAATATGGGTCTAATAAAGTTATTTTGGTACCTTATCAACCCATAGGTATAATTCTGAACACTTAACGACGACTTTTGTACATACAATTTACTATTACATTCAGGCATTTTTTCTCTAAATTTTTAGGGTTGAAATGAGATCTTCCACAAAAGACGTTATAAATGAAAAATAAATACTTCAAATACAATATTATTATGAAACAAAACATTTGTATGGATGACAAAATTCCATAGAGTAACTAATTCTTGGGTTACCATGGTAATAAGTTGCACACTGGCCATTTAAAACTTTTTGTTTGCAAAGTACACTAAAGCTGTACTTCGCCCCCAGTTTTTGCTTAATGGGCTAAACTAACTGGTTATTCAAGCACCTTGAGCATTCGTTTTTCTACATAAAGTATATTTTTTATGATTACCATGGATATAATATCAACGTGATATTGAATTAATGTGGCTTAGGTACTATTCTATTAGCTACAGAACTGTAGCTCTCTGCTGAGAAAATTCGTATTGATAAAGCCGAGAGCTACAGATCCAAGCGTTGCAAAAACCTTTGATTTACGCTGACGATTTTTTGTTGCTCACGTCGAGTATTTTCTCTTCTATTTTATACTTCCCTCAGCTTTAAAAAGGTATTTCATAATTATAATCATACATTTAACTTAAATTCTTGATAACTTACTTACCATTCAACGCTAACAAATGGCTGTTTTTTGTTATGGACGTCAAAACGGAACTCTTTTAAACCGACAAACTATGAAACTATAAACTATATACAGGACTCTTTCGGACCGTTAAAAGGTAAATAAACTTCAAAAATTATATAAAAAATATATATATAATTAATAAATTTAAAAAAGGGTTACATATAGATTAATTATAGGATACAATTCTAAAAGCCAGAGAAAGTTTAAACTACACGAAATAAATTACCTGAAGTAGCGACAAAAAATCGTCGGTGTAAATCGGAGTTTTTCACAACTAGGATCTGTAGCTCTCTGTTTTATCTGTCCGAATTTTCTCAAGCAGAGAGCTACAGTTCTGTAGCTACTATTCTACGTGAAAGATAAAGGCTCTCACAAAGCTTTTTTTAAATTTTACAGGCAATGACCTCTACGAATTTTTGTGAAACCTCGTTAAGATTTCTCGAAAGGTTGAAACTTATTTATGACATTTTTTGTGAAAAGGTCTATTGGTTTTTAAAGATACTGGACATCAATCGCTGTACTTTGAAATGGAAGATTGATTGATTGATTGATTGACTGACTGTATGTTGTTTAATGTCCCACTCGAGAATTTTTCATTTTTATGGAAACGCCACTACTTGCCGGAGGAGAGCTGCAAATTGTATCCTGTACTTGGCACTTACGGCCCTTTCAAGAGCAGATATGGATCTTTTTCTTGCCAGCACCTATTGTGACACGGGACCTCGGTTTATACGGTCTCATCCGAAGGACCATTCTCCATGTCCCGCAGTGGTACTCGAACCCTCGACGTAAGGATCAGCTCCTTACTTTTATTCTCTAGAGCAGATGCTCTAACGACTGCGCCACGCGGGCGACTAAAATGGAAAAAGACATTACCATTTCACTATTTTCTAGTACTTACAAACAATTCTTTCAAAAAGAGAGGTGAGTTAGCGCTGTAGTTATCATAAAACACAGAGGTAGATATCAGAACCACTGGAACTTCATTGGCGTCGGAAGCAAATTGAAAGTGGGGGGGGGGGCTAAGTGTAAGAAAATTTTTTTGTTCCTCCCAAAAAAATTGACAAGCAAAAATAAAGTGACATATGATAGGGGTGCATATTTGATACACAATCTGCCATAAATTATGGCATCCCATTCACTTAAACACAGAAAGCAGAGGACCACAATTCTTTGAATTTGCTTGTATAATCTTGATATGGAAACATCCTCATATGATGTAGATTCAAGTTTTTTATGCTACGCCATGATTAGGAATACATGTATTAGTTTTTGTCATGTCCGTCCTCCACCCTTCCATCTGTCTTTCCATCGAGCTCAAAGAAATTACCGGGGGTACTTTCAAGATATTTTTATCAAAGTTCATATGTTGATGCATATATAGATGTAAACTATCCAACTGCGGCAACATTTTTTGACCTTTACTTTCCTTTGACCTTCACTTAACTTTTCTTAAAATTAGTGTTTTGCTTTATTTTAAAGAAACCATAATGATTCAAGTTGTTTAATGAAACTTCACATGATGAAACGTCCTGATATAAGCTTTACAATGCTTCACTCTTTTTTACCTTGACATTTCCTGTGATCTTGACCTCACTTTTCTAAAATTAATTCTTAGACTAGATCAGTATTGAATAAACAGCTCAAGATATATTTATCAAACTTCATATGCTAATACATACTGATGAGAGCTATTATTGTTTTAACTTATTTTGACCTTGAATTTTCTTTTGACCTTGACCTCACTTTTTAAAATATGTGTTTATCTAAATTTTAAATAAACCATTAATTATATTTTTATCAAACTCCATATGCTAATAGTAAATTCACACTGATGTAAGCTTTTCAGCTAGAACAAAATTTTGATCACAACCTTTCCTTTGACCTCTCTTTACCACTCGAAACTACCTGGCATGCCAAAACATAGACTTTAAAACAACTGGATCAAACTACACGTTAACACGAAACGAACTACATTAGACTACATAATATGCAGCAAAACTCTGTGCAATTATGTCGTAAACTATCATGTCTATGAAGATGTTTTTTTTCAGTTCTACTTCCAACCATCTGCCAATCTGCATGGAACTACAAACTGACATCAAAACACATGTTCTAAACAAACCATCTACTTGTGTGCCAAGTTATACTGAAATCAGCCCAAAACTGTAGGAGGAGTAGCATTTTGAAACAAAATTACAGACATTTCTAAATTCAGTAACCGCGGCAACACCGTTCATTAAAATTAAAATTCAATAAATAGGATTATGTATCTTAGAGTATTCTACTTGTGTACCAAGTTATATTGAAATCAGACCAAAACTGTAGGAAGAGTAGCATTTTGAAACAATTTTACAGATGTTTCTATTTTTAGTAACACGACAACACCATTCATTAAACTCAAAACCGATACACAGAATTATGTATCTTAGTATATTCTACTTGTTTGCCAAGTTAAACTGAAATCAGACCCAAACTCTAGGAGGAGTAGCATTTTGAAAGAATTTCACAGAAATTTCTTTTTTTAGTAACCACGGCAACACCCTTCATCGAAATCAAAACCGATGCACAGAACTATGTTTCTTAGTGTAGTGCACTTGTGTGCCAAGTTATACTGAAATCCGACCAAAACTGTAGGAGGAGTAGCATTTTGAGAATTTCACAGAAATTTATTTTTAGTAACCACGGCAACACCGTTCATCGAAATCAAAAACCGATAAACAGAATTATGTAACTTAGTGTATTCTACTTGTGTGCCAAGTAATACTGAAATCAGACAAAAACTGTAGGAGGAGTAGCATTTTGAAAGAATTTCACAGAAATTTCAGATTCAAGTAACCTCGGCAACACTGTTCATGAAAATCAGAAACCAATACACAGAATTTTGTATCTTAGTGTAGTCTACTTGTGTTATATTAAAATTAGACCAAAACTGTAGGAGGAGTAGCATTTTGAAAAATTGTTTACATACAGACGGATGGACGACGGACGCATTACTATCGCATAAGCTCTTCTGGTCTCTGAACCAGTAGAGCTAAAGTAAACATGCGAAACGAAACTTCCGGAACGAACTCAACGACGAACACGATCGTTACATGTCAAGTGTTTTTAAGGACATAGATGAATCATCAGAGTACGATGTTCGCCTTTCTGGAAGTTAATCAGACGACTGAAACCACGTTCTTCTCGCACTTACCCTGTTATTGAATACAATGACGAACAGTTT
>NW_026938602.1:0-8384 GCF_032062105.1 Saccostrea cuccullata | reverse complement strand
TATTTGAAAATTTTACCTTTTTATAAAATAATCGGGTTTAAACTCCCTGGATTTAAATTTTACTTGGTATTAAACCCTTCCCTTTGGATTTTAAACCCTTCCCTGGTATTTAAACCCTTACCTTTTCTTAAAGGTTTCAAAACTTACCTTTTAAACCAACCTTATCAAAAATTTACCTGGAAACAAAACCTACCTGGTATTTAAAACCAACCTGGTATTTTAAACCCTTACCTGGTAAAAAATTTTACCTGGTTTTAAAATAGGGGATCTTTAATAAGATATAAAATATTTTTTTGGGTTTTTTTCTTAAAAAGAAAAGAAAATACTTTGGATATTGATCATTTTAAAAAGATGTTTTTTTTTTAAAACTTGTTAAAACTTTAGGTCTAGAAATATAAAATTATTAAAACGAATTTGTTCTTTGGGGGTAAAATTTTTTTGAAAGTCAAATTTAATATTTCCATCCCAAATTTTCAGGGGGGGGGTGGTGGGTTTTCTCCCCCCCCCCCCCCCCAAATTTTTTAAAGAATTTTTTTGATAAAAAAGCCAGTAAAAAGTATTTTTGAGCCCCGACAAAAAAAGGAAATTTTTTGGACGAACCCCTTTAATTTTGACCAGAAGTAATAGATATTAAAGCATTAGAATTCATTACTTTAGCAAAAAAATTGTCACCCCCCCCCCCCCCCCTTTTTTTTTTTCCTTTGTGCGGGGTGTGTGTGTGTGTGTGTTTTCGCTTATCATCAAATTTCTCCCCAAATTTCTCCATCTCCCTCCGTTTAAATAGAAATTTCACGTTTGAAATTTTATTTTGCTTGCCAGGAAATTGTTTTTAAAAAAAAACATAACAACAGGACAGGTTTAAAACTATCCCGTCCTCAATTACCCCATCACGACAGCGTTCAAGTCCAGTACATCAAAGAGCATTGCTAGCTTTGTGTTTTGGGTGCCATCAAAAAGGTTTTTGAAATGCCGTCTCAAAACAGCGCGGCAGACTTGGAATTCACAGAAAGTCATCGGAGAAGAAGACGTAAAAAGGCAAAACTTCAAGTTAGCTTAGATTTTTTAACTTTATTTGATAAGGTAAAATGGTTTTTTTTTTTTCGTGGTCCCACCTTTATGGAAAAAAAATCCTTGTTTTAATCCAGGGTAGAAAATTGCCTGGACCCCAATACTCATTATCTTGCATTTTTTTTGATAGTTTTTTTTAAAATTTGCCAAAAACTTGACTGCATACATAGTGTAATTAAGAATACGGGTTAAAGCACATCTACTTTAAAATAAAGGGTTTTGGGTTTTAAAAATAATTAAAAAATTATCAAAATAAGAGAAGAAAGAAATACATTTAACATATAATATGCCCAAAACAAATAATAACTTAATTTAAAACAAAGTAAGTAATAATTTTGGAAGATTTCAATTTAAACTATATCTAATTAATAGATGAATCTCAAATCCTAAACCCGGAAAAAGGAAAAACATATCCCGTTTTTTTCTTTTAAGATTTTTAAAACTGAATAAAACCCTTTTAGGGGAAAAAATTATAAGATATTTGCAACAATAAAAGTATATTTTATTTTTATTTTTGGTTCTTTTTGTTTATTATATTGGAACGTTATCGCTGAATTAAAAAAAACCCTTTTTTATTTGAGTTTTTTGTGTTTGGAACTCTTCAGGGCTGGAGCTCTTTTGGTTTGTGTTTGGAAATCTTTTTCGCGTCAAAAAAAAGAAGTTTCCAATACACACTAGCTGCGGGGAGCTGTCAAAAAAGTTTGCACACAGTGTCACGAAGCACAAATAGGAAAAAGGAAGAAAACGCTAAAAAGGGAAGCAATTAAATTTTTCTAGAATAATTTTGAATTTATATTTAAAAAATTTTTTCCCTTTTATAGAACTCCAAAATCACATATTTCCCTGGTCAAAATGAATTTGTTCTTCTGGTTTTCATTTCATCCCTTTAAAAGACAAATAATTATTTAAGCTTCAACAATTTTTGACAAAAAGAGTAATTAATTTTAATTTTTTTCATTTTAATACATAAAATTTTGGGTTTCGACTGCAAAAAAAAACATAAAAACTTAAAAATAACTACAAACAAAGGGGAAACAAACTTAAAACCTAAAGAAATAAACATGGGATATCGTATTTCCTCTTATCCAGGTTTAGGATTTGAGATTCATCTATTAATTAGATATAGTTTAAATTGAAATCTTCCGAATAATTATTACTTACTTATGTTTATAAGTTAAGTTATTATTTGTTTTGGGTCATCATTATATGATTAAATGTATTTCTTTTCATTCTCTTATTTTGATCAATTTTTAGTTATTTTAAACCAAACCATTTATTTAATGTAGATGTGCTTTAAGCGCGTATTCTTGATTACACTATGTATGCAGTCAAGTTTTTGGCAGAAATTTTAAAAAAAAACTCAGTGCAAAAATAATGCAAGATAATGAGAGTATTCAGATACCAGCGCAATTTTCTACCATGGATTAAATCAAGGATTTTTTTTCCATAAAGGTGGGACCACAGTAAAAAAAACAATCCATTTAACCTGTATCAAATAAGAGTTAAAAAATCTAAGCTAACTATGAAGTATTCTGCCTACCTTTTCCACGTCTTCTCTCTCCGATGACTTATTGTGAATGTCCAAGATCTGCGCGCGCTAAGTGTTGAGACGGCATTTCAAAAACCGGTTTTTGATGGCATCCAATACACAAAGCTGCCATAGCTCTTTGATGTAACTGAGACTGTGAACACTATACATGATGAGGTAATTAGAGGACAGGGACTAGTTTTAAACCTGTCCTGTTGTTATGATTTCTTCTCTACAAAGACAATTTCCTGGCAAGCAAAATAAAAGTTGCAAAACGTGAAATTTCTATTTCAAAGCTGGAGGGAGATGGAGTAATTGGGAGAAATTTGATGATAAGCGAAAACACACACACACACACACACACACGCTGACAAGTAATGATTCTTAATGTTTTAAATATATTATTGTGACATCAATTAAACTGGGTGTGCGTCACCAAAACCTTAATGAGGAAAAATTATGTTGAAATCTAGCAAGATGTTTCTAGGTAAATACTATGAAAGCTGATGGTCTAGTTATCAGAATAGGGTTGATTTTCTTCCTCAAAGAAACTTAATCAAAAACTTCCTGAACAATGTAAAATATGTGAGTGATTGATTGAATTTTTCGAAAATTTTCCACTCATATGGAGATGTCACCATTTACTGGTAGAGAGCAGTGTATTCTGTACTATACTCGACACTCAGGACTACTGAGCAGGGAAGGATCTTTTTCGTGCAAGCACCTACTGCGACACGGGACTTCGGTTTATACGGTATCAACAGAGGAACCGCTGTACATGTCCCACAGTTGGATTCGAACTATCGAGTTCAGGATCAACACCTCACTTCACGATTTATAGAGAAGACGCTCTGAGTCAAATGCTGACTAAAGTTTTTCATAGCAATTGTTAGTCCATTATTAATACACTAATGCACGACATATTTCCCCCTCCATTATTTCCTGATCATGACAACGAGCACACGGCGGGTGTGACCGCTTGGCAGGGGATGCTCACTCCTCCATGGAATCTGATCCCACTTCTGATGTTTTCGAGGTCTGTGTTTCCTCTGCTCTTATTTTGTTATATTGTTTTATGGACTTTAAGATTGAATACTGCTCCTTATTTCCATATCCTCCTCTAACATTTCACCACCAGGGCGACTTTACATATGAGGTTGAGAATATAAAATTATTTTAACTTTTGATTGCAACACTATAATTAAAGATAAATCAGCCAAAAGAAACAAAGGAGTTGACGTGAAGGTTGTGATAATGCTTAAGGAGTATTCCGAAGAATATCCCCAACGTTTTTGATTTTATAGATCTTTGTTTCAATATTTTTGATTTATGGTATCGTTTCTGCATTGAAAGGAAAAATTATCTCCTTATAAGTTGATAGAATTATTTTCCTATTTTAACAAAATGGAAAAAAATTACAAGAAAGTAAGATGTTTCTTGCTTAATATTTGCTATTAATCAATGCATCACATGGATACCTAATAAAATATGGAGAGAAAAGTCGAATTGAAATGTTTAGAAATAGAAAAAAAATCATTAAAATAAAACAAATATTTTTTTTTTGTACTTTTGTTCAAATTCTTAAAACTAGGCACATCTGAAGAAGAACATGTTTGTTAATCATATTTTATAAGAAATGCTCATGAAAGTTTTAAATTTTACAGAAACATATTTTTTTTAAAGTTTGGCCAATCGCGATGAAAAATAAATCGATCCCAACCAGAATTGAACATTTATTTAGATACAATTAACATTTCTCGAAAAAAACTCGTCTTATTCGGAATAAAAGAAGTTTTTTTTAAATGAACTTGGCAATCAAATATATCCTTCATAGTAAATACATGAAAAAGGCAATAAACATGTTTTGTAGTTATTATGTTGAAATGTTGATGGGGTTGGTGTAATTTTTATCGGGTTAAATAACAAATTAAAAATAAATAATTTTTCCCCTAAATCTTTGCAATTTCAATTCAATTTCTCTTTAAAATATGATTGGAAAACATTTTGTGACTAGTGTCATGGTGTTTTTAACCATTGCTTTAAAAATATCCCACAAGTGATGAATTTCAATTCATAAATAATTGGTATAAAATTTAACAAAAAAGTCTATGCAGCATTTCTTTGCATATTTTATTAGACATTTATATGACGCATTCATTTACAGGCAATCTTTTAGGTAGAAAACAACTAATTTGAAAAGAAATACTTTTTTCTTTATTTTTCTTTAAGAAAATACAAAAGAAAAATTCATTGCTAATATCGGCCTTTCAATGCCTCGGGCCATTCTTTAAGAAGAATGCCACAAATATTTGTTTGATAATTACCATATCAATATTTCACCCTGAAACAGGAAATAAAATTTTATCTAAATTTCCAATCCTTCGTTAACTTTTAAACCTTTCTTTGATATCAATCTTTAACCTTAACCTTACCCTTTATCTTCAAACCTAACCTTAACCCGGTATCTTAAACTTAACCAGGTATCTTTAACCTAACCTAGTATCTTAAATTTAACCTGGTATCTTTAACCTAACCTAGTATCTTAAACCGAACCAGGTATCTTTAACCGAACCTGGTATCTTAAACCGAACCTGGTATATTAAACCTAACCTGGTAAATTAAACCTAACCTTGTATCTCAAACCTAACCTGGTATCTTAAACCTTTATTGGTATCTTAAACTTAACTTGATATATTAAACCTTACATTGTGTTTAAACCCTAAGCTTGTATATTAAACATTACCATAATCTTAAACTAGTTTCTTAAACCTAACCTGGTATCTTAAACTTAACCTGGTATCTTAAACCTAACCTGTTGTTTTAAACCTAACCTGGTATCTAAAACCTTACGTGGTATCTCAAACCTAACCTGGTAAATTTAAACATAAACGGGGATCTTAAACCTAACCGGTATCTTAAACTTTACGTGGTATCTCAAACCTAACCTGGTATCTTAAACTTAAATTGGTATCTTAAACTAAACTTGGTATCTTAAACCTTACCTGGTATCTTAAACCTAGCCTTGTATCTAAAAAATTACCTTAATCTTAAACAAGTTTTCTAAATCTAACCTGGTATCTTAAACCTAACCTGGTATCGAAAACTTTACCTGATTTATGAAACCTAATCTGGTAACTTAAACCTAACCTGGTATCTTAAACTTTACTTGGTATCTTAAACCTTACTTGGTATCTTAAACCTTACCTGGTATCTTAAACCTTACCTTTGTCTTAAACTGGTTTCTAAAACTTAACCTGGTATCTTAAACCTAACCTGGTATCAAAAACTTAACCTGGTAACTTAAACCTAACCTGGTTACTTAAACCTAACCTGGTATCTTAAACCTTACCTGGTATCTAAAACTTTACCTGGTCTTAAACTAATCCGGTATCTTTAAGTAAGATATAAAATATTGTTTCTGGTTTTTCTTAACAAGAAAAGTTAATACTTTGGATATTGATCATTTTACAAGATGTTATTTTTCTTAAACTTGTTAAAATCTTTAGGTCTAGAAATATAAAATTATTGAAACGTACTTTGTTCATTTGGGTCATAATTTTTTGAAATGTCTAATATTTAATCATGTTCCATGCGCAGATCTCGAGGGGGTGCGGTGGTCGGTCGACCTCCCCCCCCCGCCCCATCCCCTGAATTTTTAAAGATATTTTATTGATAAAAAAGCCAGTAAAAAGTGATCTTTTGACCGCCCCGACTAAAAACGGAGACTGTTTTTGTGACGCACACCCAGTTTAATTTATGACCAGAAGTAATAGATATTAAAGCATTAGAATTCATTACTTGTCAGCAAATATCTGTCACCCCCCCCCCCCCCCGTCTTACTATTTTTTTTACCTTTGTGCGTGTGTGTGTGTGTGTGTTTTCGCTTATCATCAAATTTCTCCCAATTACTCCATCTCCCTCCAGCTTTGAAATAGAAATTTCACGTTTTGCAACTTTTATTTTGCTTGCCAGGAAATTGTCTTTGTAAAAGAGAAATCATAACAACAGGACAGGTTTAAAACTAGTCCCGTCCTCTAATTACCTCATCACGTACAGCGTTCACAGTCTCAGTTACATCAAAGAGCGATCGCTAGCTTTGTGTATTGGATGCCATCAAAAACCGGTTTTTGAAATGCCGTCTCAACACTTAGCGCGCGCAGACTTGGACATTCACAGAAAGTCATCGGAGAGAGAAGACGTGGAAAAGGTAGGCAGAATACTTCATAGTTAGCTTAGATTTTTTAACTCTTATTTGATACAGGTTAAATGGATTGTTTTTTTTACTGTGGTCCCACCTTTATGGAAAAAAAATCCTTGATTTAATCCATGGTAGAAAATTGCGCTGGTATCTGAATACTCTCATTATCTTGCATTATTTTTGCACTGAGTTTTTTTTAAAAATTTCTGCCAAAAACTTGACTGCATACATAGTGTAATTAAGAATACGCGGTTAAAGCACATCTACATTAAATAAATGGTTTGGTTTAAAATAACTTAAAAAGAAACAGAGACAGACAGAGAGCAGCGCGCGCGCGCGCGCGCGCGCGCGCGCGCGCGCGCGCGCGCGCGCGCGCGCGCGCGCGCGCGCGCGCGCGCGCGCGCGCGCGCGCGCGCGCGCGCGCGCGCGCGCGCGCGCGCGCGCGCGCGCGCGCGCGGCGCGCGCGCGCGCGCGCGCGCGCGCGCGCGCGCGCGCGCGCGCGCGCGCGCGCGCGCGCGCGCGCGCGCGCGCGCGCGCGCGCGCGCGCGCGCGCGCGCGCGCGCGCGCGCGCGCGCGCGCGCGCGGCCGAGCCGCGCGCGCGGCGGGTTGATCAAAATAAGAGAATGAAAAGAAATACATTTAATCATATAATGATGACCCAAAACAAATAATAACTTAACTTATAAACATAAGTAAGTAATAATTATTCGGAAGATTTCAATTTAAACTATATCTAATTAATAGATGAATCTCAAATCCTAAACCTGGAAAAGAGGAAATACGATATCCCATGTTTATTTCTTTTAAGATTTTAAGAACTGATACTTTACAAACGGCTTTCAGGGGAATAATAATGTGATAAGATCATTTGCAACAATAATAGTATATTTTATTTTTATATTTGGTTCTTTTTGTTTATTATAGTTGGAACGTTATCGCTGAAGGTTACAAAATAACGCTTTTGTATTTGGAGCTCTTTTGTGTTTGGAACTCTTCAGTGTCTGGAGCTCTTTTGAGTTTGTGTTTGGAACTCTTTTGCGCGTCTAAAACAGAGAAGATTTCCAATACACACTAGCTGCGGGGTTAGCGTCGTCATATAGAACAGTTTAAGCACACAGTGTCACGAACGCAGCAGAATACGGACGAAAAGGAAAGAAAACGCTAAAAGGTAAGCAATTAAGTTTTTGCTAGAATAATTTAGAATTTATATTTAAAAATAGTTTCTTCTACGTACAATTTCTTTTGATATGTATACTCCAAAATCACATATTTCCGTGTGTCAAAATGAATTTGTTCTTCTGGTTTTCATTTCATCCTTAAATGACAAATAATTATTTAAGCTTCAACAATTTTTGACAAAGAGTAATTAAGCTTCAGCATTGTTTTCATTTCGTAGATGACATAATTTCTTGGGTTTCGACATGCAAAGAAAAAAACGATAATATAATCTTAAACCTAATCTTGTATCTTAAACCTAACCTGGAATCTTAAACTTAACCTGGTATATTTGACTGGACCTGGTAACTTAAACCTAACCTGGTATCTTAAACCTAACATTAATCTTAAACTTAACCTGGTATCATAAACCTA
>NW_026938601.1:0-8614 GCF_032062105.1 Saccostrea cuccullata | reverse complement strand
GGCGGGGGGGGGGAGCAACTACGTGCCTGTTAGCTGGAAAACAACTTCATCAGAAATTTGCATTTCTATGTTACGTTATTGTAATTTTTTCTTAAAATCTTACATGTATAATCTACGGGATACATCTTATTTATGTCTTAAAAATGGATAATTTACAAAATTACACGTATTTACGCGAAATACGCTAGGAAATTATTGTATCAATTTCGTGTTTCTGCTATCAATTCTCTGATCTAAAACAAGATGTGTATTTTACTCGGTAATATACATGTACATATGCTTAGATCCTACATATGTACACTAAAACTTTGATTAAATGCAGCTATACGACTTCTGTAACACGAATTCAGATCGATGCTATTTTAATTAGTCTTTCTTCGTTACATGAGCACTTGAGATTAAATTATTCATTTAGAATTCCATTCTAAGTTTGTATACTATATACAGTAAATCAATAATTTTACAAATGACAAATTCTGGAAACACGGTTAATTCAAATGAAATGGGTCACCAAATGTGTTCTTTTAAGTAAAAGTTCTATGCCATGACATACAATCGAGCAAAAAACGCAGTTTCTTGATATCGGTCGTGGAAGACGAACTACTGCTGTTTATGCAAGAATTTCAGAGGTAAAACTGTAAATGAACATGTCATCAGTGTCCAAAAAATTCCTAGAGATTATGGCTGCAGCAGGCTAGATTAATTCGTAAAAACTGTATATAACTAAACTTGAAATTCTGATATTTGTTCTGCACATTTTGTAAATAATGACGATCCGTGCTGCAGAACATCCACTACCCAAAATTATCTTTTTTTTTTTTTAAATAGGCCGAATATGTATCAGCATTTTATCAGTAATTAGTTTCGGGATTTTTTGTAAGGGGGGGGGGGGGGCTCACACAGCGCCTTATTATACTATTATAAAGATTAATACAAATCCAGAAGGAGACTATGTGTGGGCAATTTAAAAAAAATACGAATCAGCTAAGATTCTTTTTTTTATACAACCCTGTATAATATAACAATAACATTTTTCCATATGACAGATGCATTACACCATGAACATGTTTACATCATTAAACACAGTAAAAGAGTTCCTTTCAGGGGAAATAACTCACCTTTTGAAAATGGGGAATAGAGAGGAAAATAACGAGTACAGTTTTGATAATTGTTCTTTACTTTAATTTATATCTGTATAATTAAAGGTTATCAATACTCTGTTACAGGTGACAGTTTGACTTATAACAGTGGATCTAGATTTACTACTAAAGACCAGAAGAACGACGGGTATAGTGGTGTTAACTGTGGGACATTATTTCACGGAGCCTGGTGGTACAGATCCTGTACCCTATCAAACCTTAACGGAGAGTTCGGACAGTCTGTGTGTCTGGTGGTAAATACACGACGTGGTATTACTGGAAAGGAAATGAAGCATTAAAACAGACTGTGATGATGATCAGACACAGGAACTAGAATTAGATAATGTATTATGAAATATATGATTACATTATCATTTTTTATAATGATAATAATTGAAACAGTATAAGCAACGTTTGAGTATTTACTTATCTAACAAAATGATGAAGATTGGTGCAATGGACAGCTACAATCTTCTACAAGCTACAAGTTTCTTTGAATGAAATTTAGTAAAATTATCATTTCTTCTTTTTTGAGTAATTATTACTAAATATTGAACATATAAGCAGGTTTATTAAATAAAATGTTTATAAAAACACCAAATAATATAAACCATTAGGCATATATCTACGTACAAGCTTCATTTAAATGCATATATTACAAAGTAATCAAAATTTTCAGTATCTCTACACATTTCCACGAAATGATAAAATGTTAATGTATACAATTAATACACATGTTAATTCTGTAGACCTTGTACGACAAATTAAGATTTAATTTATAAAGCATGTCAACGGACTAGGTTTTTGAGGAAAATGATATGGCAGAGCCCCTAGTTGGAAATACCCAACATGGCTTTACTATCACAGTAAAAAAAGTTATAGCTCTACACAATGCCATGATGTTATTGGACACAAGATCAAGACTCCTGGGGCTCGATTCTCAAAAATGCTAACGGTGGTAAGCTTATTAGTACGGACAAATCAGTAACTAGACCCGAGAATTGAACTATGTTGCGCTTCACAAAATTTCGGAGACTTAGTCAAGACCAAACTTCAGCTGAAATATACGTCCTTAACACGTCGAGAAGAAGAAGTAAGTTTTTATCCTGTACACAACTTTGTTAAAGTGGCAGGTGTTTTTAAACACCAAAGTTTAAAGCTGAGAATAACAATTGTAGAGGGATACGATATAAAACCTATTCATATACATTAATGATATACAAAACAAAATCATGAAATATACAATTATATGACGTAGATAAATTATAGAAAAAGCAGTGAAGTTCAGCAAGGATCAGCCTTTTTCCGTAAAAAAGTGGGAGAAATTAGAAACTAGAAAACTAAGAATTTTGAAATATGAAATTGGATAAGAATTTAAGAAGTGTCCAAAATAAAAAAAAAAAACAACAACAGGCATGTTTAGATTGGGGAGTGGTTTGCAATCCTCTTCTTTTTCAGTCATAGTGTTTTCTGTTAAAAATTTAAATTGTAATTTAGACTGACCTGCACTTTCATTATTTCTCTTTTTTTTTTTACTGTCAAAGTTTGATGAATATTTTGGTTACTAAATCACCTCATCTCTTCGATTCTCACATTTTTAAAAAAATGAAGTTTTTAAGATAACAATTTTTCTATCAATTACCTTTGAAAGAAAGTATCTGAAGATTTTGTTTCCAGATTTATTTTCATCAAATTTTAATACATGGAATAATGACAGGACGGTAAAGTAGAGGGTGATTTTATTCAGAAATGTAGCTTGAAATGTACGTTACTCTTTCTTCAATGTCCAAAAAGATATGTAAAAAAAATGTAGTCATTAAAATCACAATTGGAATTTCTCATCTTAACACCAGCACATCCTACCAACTCTGTCAGCAACATATTTTCTCGGCATACAAACGTGCGTTTGATTTTTTCTTTCAAAAAATAAAGGTTACTTTTTGATCCAGATGTATAAAAACATTTTTTAAATATATGCTTTAAATTCTTCTCTCTGTTTTGTTTAGAGCGATCAGTTTGGAATCTTGTCATTTTCTATAGATACTGGAACTTAACATGTACATGTAGTAAAATTCTATTTTATAGTTACTGTCTTTTTTAACATATATCCATGCCGATTTAGAAAACTACGTAAATGTAACGTACATTTCAAGATATATTTCTGTTTAATAAAAAGCTTAAAATTCATCTAAAAATTTATCGTTTTGTTTCAGTTTATTCCAAAAAAGATTCTCTATGTAATCACATTGTGTTATATGTCACAATCACCACTATAAAGACACGATTGCCTCAGAATATGAGTAGGTAACGTATATTTCAAGCTCGTAATAATATGTAAATTAGTAATAAGAAAATATTGAAAAAAAGCAATTATTGACATAAAAATCATTTCAATGAAGTGTTTTAACGCAGTAATATAAGAAATCATAATGTAACAAACGAGGTTATTTGTCATCAACTACATGAATGTCAAGTCACTTCGGTAACGATTATTTCACATATTATTGGGGAGTCCCCTCCACCTCAGTTCATTACCATTCTTTTGTGCTGTTTCGCTGAAATTGACACTGTAGCCTAGTTACTTCTACCAGTGTGCAAGGGTACAGACAAAAAAAAAAGAGTCAGACGTGTTTTGCTATGATCTAACAAATGCTCGTGTTTGGCCATTGAAACTTAACGTAAATCTATTCCAAATATATCCATCGACAGTCTTGTTAACAATTTCATTTAGTATGTTGCAACATCGTTTGTCAAAACACAAACATACGTGTTTTTCAGCAGATCTGGAAAAATATAACCCAAAATGCAATGATTCAAACAAAACTGAGTATTGTGCGCCTTTCAGTATTTGAAATGTACGTGACCATCTTGTGTTCTGGGTTTATTTGTTTTGTTTCTTCTTTTTTTTTTTCTTTTTTTTTTTACCAATTATAAGCCTATGCATACCTTGTTTTAAATTATCAACAACAATTAAATTAATATTGACGAAAAGTCGCATATTAAAAGTAAAACTGCAAAAAGGTTCCCAAAGATGAATTTAAGACACTTAGAAATAAATTTTCTAGCATGTGGTAACAGTCTACCACATTTACGAGGATTAGGGGTGCATTTAGATGGATTTATGTGGTCAGTTGTCAAATGGATTGTAACGATAATTTTGTTTCGCTCGTGTAAACGCAATTCATTGACTAAATTAAAAAGAATGTCAGTTAGAAATACGCAAAATGTACGTTACCATACGTAACGTACATTTCAAATATAAAAATCAATTCTCTTCCACAAGCGTACGTTAGACACGCAATATATTGATACTATTTGAACTTGCATATCATAAGAAATGCATCATACAGGTTTCGTATTCAGAAATATATACCAGGTATCAAAATTATATTACATATAATTGACCTTAATATATTTTTTTCCTCAGCAGAAACGTTTCTTTTCATTAATTTTGGGATTTAGCCGACCTCCAACCTTTGAAACTTTCCTTTGTGTACACATTCGAGTGTGTGAAAGTATGAGAATACATGAAAATTCGTGCGAAATTCACTTCATTCGAATTTCATGGTAACGTACATTTCAGTCACGTACATTTCAAATGATCACTTTTCATGTAAAAAATAATTTTTAATTGTGTTAAGCAAAACGTCTTTGCCAGTTTACAGGATACAAGGGGTTGCTTATTCAGAGTCGTCTCATATTTCCTACTTAATATATATTCTTAATTGAAAAATATAGGTAACGTACATTTCTTTCTTATCTCTACGATTGAAAATGTATTTCATTCCGTAAACATATTTATAAAAGTTGCTCAAATTGTTCAATTTCATGTTACACTATCTAAGTAGGAGTAATTAATCCTTTGAAATTTAAAATTTAGCCCATCAATAAATAAAGGAGAACAAAACTATCAGGTGTATAATCTTTGTGTTTGCTTGTAATGTGGTTGAAATAGAATTAAGCGACAGGGACATTGCACAATAAAAATTATTTATTATCACAAAGAAAATGTATTTATTGTTATGAAAAGAAGTATATATCATACAAGGTTTAACTTATCAGAAAATTTTGACTTGAGAATCAGAACTATATATTACACAGAGGGGATTCAGCATAATATTTGCCTCGGCGACAGTAACGTACATTTCAAATAGGCTACTATATTTGAATTTGGAACTCCTTAAATACACTTTCAGATCGATAATTATATGAATTCTTATTCATTGTTATATGATTATTTATAATGTTGATTTAAAAATTACATCAGTGGTATTTCTTCTAAATGAAAATGAGGCGACATTATTTGAGCCCTTATATTGAGAATGCGTGTAGGGTAAAGATTAAATACTAGTAGATAAAAACTCACTCGCTACTACGTGCATATGCATAGTAATAAATACTTGTACATGAAACACTGATTAGTATGCACATGATGAAGGTAGACAAAATATCTTTTTTAAGAGATTACAGTAAAGCGTTGAATGATATTTAAATCTTAATATCAGTGAAGTATTTGAAAATGCCCTGAAACACTCAAATATTCTTATCCGATGTGATATAGATTTAGTGTTAATAAACCAAATCTTTCTCAAAATCACACTTACGCTGAACATAGTTGCAAACCACGACCAAAATCTACGATCCTATCTATTAGTATTCTGGCCGTGGTTGCACGTGATAAAACAGCCACGGGAGAGCTACGAGCCGACTCTGGACCGTGGCTGAAACGATGCCCGCTTAAAGCGTCCTATAAATCCAATAAAATGTGACGTCCAACGCTTATGATCTCCATATTTCCTTGGTCAGTATACCTTTTTAGAAAAAGAAATGTAAGAAACACAGTTTACAATAGCCTTTAAAGCCCTCTTGATTAAACACAAGAATATAAAAGAAGGACATTGATAATGATGATTGTTTTGCAAAAACTGTTCACACTATTGTCTTAATCACTTTCGTGCAAAATATATAATTTTTAAAAATCCAGTGAAAGTCTCAAGTGCATAATATTAATTAATTTCTTCAAAATACAGAGGATTTGTAAAAATAAAACCTCTCCGGATAATATGCAAAAAGATTATTTTAATCCCTGTTCTGTAAATTAGCATACAAAAGGAATTAACTCTGTGCAATGAATTCTGGCGTCCCAGAATGATAAATTGAATCTGACAACAATCTACAGAATCAATTTTCGAGCGTGCGAAGCGCTAATTCTCAAATTAATTTAATTTACGCGTCGTAATATGTAATATAATTAATCATTTAGCAGAAACTTTATCAGACAAACGTGGGTTAACATGTCTCCTCCAGCAGAACGTTGTCTGTCCGTCTGTCTGTCTATCTGTTGGTCATAAAATCGAAACAATATGCACGTTAAAAAACTATAACATGCAATTTCTCATGATCGACGGATGCGTCTGACAGTCATGATTTCGACTAAAGATCATGGTTTAAAAAATTCACAAATGTGTTTGGCTGTCATTGGACATCGAAGTTCTGAAATAGAGTCACAGCCTGTGATCTAATAGTTGGAAGCCTAGACGAGAGTATATATATTGATGATGTTTAAAGGTCTTGAATTCTGTCGCCATTGGGGCAGTAAGATTGCTTGGGTAATTGCTCATTTATAAGAATGAGACTAAGTCTGAATAACACTTGGCATAATTTGCTGATGTTGTGAGGTGTGCCATGACCTTGACTCAAGTCCATGATCTAGAGGTCAAGGTTATGCACTGATAGAGAAATATGTATTGGGTTTCATACGAGAAAAGGGGGTTATTCGTTTGTATTTTTCACTCATGCTTCATTTCAGCGATATAATTTACATTTTTGGTTATTAATTTGAATCCTCAAGTTATTCATTAAAAGAAATATTTATTTCATTTGTCTCACAAAAGAATCTTAATCAGGAGATCCATCATAAACATTTATACGTGTTGCAATAAACGTTAATGTAGTAGCAATTGTTTCCAGGATAAAGGAACTGTATTGACCTTATGATTATAAGAAAATACGAACCATGGAAAGTTTTCATTTCACAACAATAGCATTAAACACGAACAATCTAGATTCACAAAAGGACATAACATGATGCAAAAATCTTAGAGCTTCCTTATGCCAAAGTTGGGTCTATTTACAATTGAACGTAAAATCATTGATATTCTCACTCATTAAAAAGATGACAATACCAAGCCATATTTCCTCCGGGAGTGTTCATATCAAGATTATCAGGGAAAAAATGAGAAAAGAGGAAAGCACTGAGGAGGCGAGCGACTGCATGCATAGTTCCGGCATTTGCAAAGTTAATTCAGTGCAAGACTACCCGAGCTTACTTTTCACAGGGAGTTGAGCGAAATGCACCGAGAATTCTTTGACAAACAAGTGATTATCTATAATGTAGATGAAGTTCATTATGTTGCGGTGCCTTACTGAAAATGATGATAAGCAGTTGTTTATTAATCAAGTATTCATATTGATTAATATTTCTGTTTTTTTCTGATACACTTAAAAACACTTTAATTTTCCACCAGACTGTTCCTTTTTTTTCCTTGTTTCTCACGGGAAATGTTTCATATTTGTAGTGATTTAAGGCCAATTTGAAAACTAAGAGACAACAGAATTGAAAATAATATTGATTTTTACCCATACATGAAGGGCTGTATAGAACTGTTATTGGTGTACTGGACGGATACCTTTGAGTTAATTTCCTTTTCTTCTTTTAACAAATTTATTTTGACCTTAACTAATAAAGTTCTAAGATTTTGTTTCCCTTGTTTCAGAAGAACCAGAACTATATGAATTGGTTTTGTCCGAAGACTAGGAGGCAGCGTCCGTGGAATCGTACAATAAACTCTTTTCATGGTTAATCCAAATGTCGGAGACAGATGACGAAACTGCGGACAAATCACCAAAATATAAACCGGGGGACAATAGGAAAAATCAGAGCTGGCGGCAACTTTTAAATCAGAATTCTGGGTCTTTCGACTCTCATTGCAGTTCGGAACATCCCTACTGGGGTGGAATGTTCATATCGTCTGCTTCTGAGGAAATACCTGAAGAAGATGACAGCGACATGCCTTCAAAGCAAAGTAGTTTCGATATCGACTCGTATCCGGACCGCCCGCCCAGGGACTACCAGGAAACCACGTTACGAGTTCCGGTCCGCCGGGGAACTCTGGTCAAACAAAAATCAGTTTGTGACTCGCAATACAGCGAAAGTGACTATGCCGAAACTCGATTTGATGTTCCTCAGATTCAAATTGAAGAAAGCGACAACGTTAATGTTGCTCCCAAAACGAGGGAACTAAATTTACTTCGAGCAAGGCTTCAAGATATTCAGAACAAGAAATCTAGACAGAGGAATGATTTGATCAAACAGAAATCTGAATCTTGTGTGGATCGAATCTACCGCCATGACCAAACATTTCTAAAAAGACGCAGAAAAGCAGCAGCTTCCTGTGACAATATTAACAAACGAG
>NW_026938600.1:0-8405 GCF_032062105.1 Saccostrea cuccullata | reverse complement strand
TCCACCTCATATCTGCACAATCAAAAGTCTTCATTGTCTTAAGATCCATCAATTTTCAGTTCTGTCTTACCATCCATGACGACTCCGAAAGTGATGAAGGAGTAGAGAGTTTTGAAGATGACGGCGGACTCCACCATACGATAATTGTACAGCTCTCCCAGGTACTTAACACAGCTCACTCGCCTCTGGTTATACTTAGGGTGGTTTATCTGAAAAGCGTATTAATAGTTTACACTCATTGACAAATTTTCTTTCATTTATACAGCATATAATTTGAAATATGCATTACATGTATCTGTATCATTGTAAAAAAGATGCACTTTCCTTTGCTAAAAAATTATGATGCAAATCATTCTGCTCTGAATTTTTTTTTTGACGTTTAAGCTTTATATACTTTTTTTAAAAAATGCGAAAATGGTGTGATATCAAAAATTAACATAATTTTTTGATTAAGTAAAATCAATTTTCATGTAGCTTAGTTTCCTGTCAAGCACTGTAAGGTAAATATTCCTCAACAGTTACTTCTGTAACAGTGACGGTATGATGGATCTTTGCAAATACCACATGATACACAGGAGATAGTAATTATATATAGTACTGACCTCCATTCCTAGTCTAATGTCTTCCAAAACTCCATCTACCACCTGAATGGCTATGTGTTCCTGTCAGTAAAGCAGTAAAAAGATCATAATCACAGCATCACACAAGCATAGTGTTAAAAACTGGTGACTCTTTATAGTTACTCTTAATGCTACCTAAGTATAAGGAACACAAAGTGAAACAGTTTTATTGACTTGAAATATTTTGTTCATAATTGTAGAAGTCATGAAATTCAGTTGTCCGTCATACTTACGTGATAGGGAGCCAGACCAGCCAATAGATTGGCAGCACAGTGAATAGAGTTATAGCGTACATTCCACACGGCAATCATACACTTAGTGGCGTAGAACGCAATCTGTAATCATACAATACAGAAATCTATACAGCAATCATACACTTAGTGGCGTAGAACGCAATCTGTAATCATACAATAAGAAATCTACACAGGAGTTCATACTTAGTGGCGTAGAATGCAATCTGTAATCATACAATACAGAAATCTATACAGCAATCTAGGGCTGTGCAATATTACCGGTATATCGGTATATTGCGGTATTATCCACCATGACAATATATCGCGATATGAAAATCAGATACCGGTATTTCAAGATATTTATAAAAATATATTAAAAAAAACCTCCTTTATTGTAGTAACTGCTGAAATAATTCTTGTAACTTCCCCAGGCCTTTTCATTCTAGTATAAAAAAATACTTAGACAGCTTGCAGAAGCAGATAGAGAGAAGAGAGAGAGAGTCAGGAAGCTTTTCATTCACTGTCGCAATTTTAAATATCTTACTTTAAAATAAAATTAAAAATTAATAAAAATACTTTTAAATAAAATTATTAACTTATGAAAGTAAATATATAAAACATTTCTACAGGGTGTATAACATGTGTACTGTGGTTCTCAAAATCTCATGGAATCACAGGGACTTGCTCCTGGCGTGTAATAATTATTTATTTAAAAATCATATACCGTAATAATAAAACTACACATGGTATATGATTTTTTAATAAAAAATTATTACACGCCGGGAGCAAGTCCCTGTGATGGAATCTACACGATCGACGATGAATGTTAAGTTCAAGATACGTATTACAAATAAATGGACATCCATGTTTTCAATTTATACAGTGTTGCTTTTTATTATTTTTTAACAAGTTTCATGCCATTTTAAACACCTTCATGCTATACCAGGAGCATGTATATTAAAACAATAGAAGTAGGCCAATGGCATTCCTGATCGTATGTCATAACGTGAAATTAGGTCGGGTCAGACTAAAACACCAAACGCACGAAAATAGATCACAATGTCTAACTGGCTTTAATTTTATTCTATGACCACATAAAATTTCCATACATTATGTATTGTTTTAATAATTAAGTTACATTTTATGCTATTTCAATAAAACACCCCCCCCCCCAAACAAACATATAAAGAATATACTATGCATAAACTTTTTTTCAATTTGAAAATACATCAAATGAGTACATTTTGTTTTATTTTTTTACCTAGTTTTTGATTAAGGTATCGAGTGTGAAATCAAAGTAATGGAAAACAAACTAGAGCCGAGCTCGTTGCAAAGCAACGAATAGGTCTTCCGTTGGAGCTACGGATAAGAAGACGTAACCTTGAGTCTAGGTCAAGCCACATTCTAAAGTTCTACAAGTGAAAATTTAAACCTTTTAAGAGAAGCAACTTGCAATGTTTAGCTAGGAAAAAGACTGTAAAGGAATATATGTGACCTTGAACTTTCCAAGTGACCTTGAACTCTCCAAATGACCTTGATCTAAGCAATGACTAGCTCTGTTATAAAAATATTATCCATGTGTTACCGTCTGGAAAATTTCAAACATTTT
This sequence comes from Saccostrea cuccullata, assembly GCF_032062105.1. Lineage (NCBI taxonomy): Eukaryota > Metazoa > Mollusca > Bivalvia > Ostreida > Ostreidae > Saccostrea > Saccostrea cuccullata. The sequence continues at coordinate 5,943 of NW_026938600.1, read as the reverse complement.
ATTTAGATATTCTTTCTGTCCATGCATCCAACCAAAAACATCTTATCCTTGGGGACTTTGAACTCGAGTCAAGGTCATGTACCACCCTGCATTATATCAGCAATGTTTCACTAGTAGAAAAATGGTAGCGGATTTACAGTTTCACTGTCACTAATCTTGACTCGTCCAAATGACTGGATATGTTCAGCCATGAGTTTTTTTCTGACTATAATCGAGGCAAAATGATTCATTGGGTTCAACACAATGTCGAGACTAAAGACTACTTGTTTGTACTTATAACAAAGGAACAGAATACTAGCCATTGCCATCTGACCAAAACTGTAGAAGGAGTAGTGTTTTAAAGGAATTTCACATACATTTCTATTTTTTGTAATCATGATGACAACACCGTTCATCGAAATCAAAAAAGATGCACTTAATTATGTATCACATTGAAGTATACTTGTGTGTCCAGTTATATTGAAATCAAACTAAAACTGTAAGAGGAGTAGCATTTTTAAGGAATTATATACAGAAATTTCTATTTTTAGTAACCATGGCAACACCGTTCATCGAAATCAAAAACGGATGCACGATATTTTGTATCTTAGTGAAGGCTACTTATGTGCCAAGCAATATTGAGTTCAGACAAAAACTGTTGAAGACGTCGCATTTAAAAGCTTCAAAAACCGATGCACTATACTATGTATCTTAGAGATGTGTACTTGTGTGCCAAGTTATATTGAAATCAGACCAAAACGGTATGAAGAGTAGTATTTTGACAAATTGTTTATAGACAGACAACAGCTAGACAGACGAACGGACGGCAGACACTTTACTATCGCATCCCACAGACAGGTGGGACAGATATCTACATATCGAAAATAACCAAATTAAATAAAGAAATCATTTTTAAAGCATTGAATCGTAGCAAAAAAGAAAATATCAATGGATGCGACACTTTTCAGACGAGGTAAGAGATATGAACCTCTCATAAATACGGTACACATGTATCAGATCATTGCACGTCGGCAATCTAAAATGACACATATTATTTTTTTTCTTTGTACATGTATAACTAAACCCCCCCCCCCCAATTTCTTAAAAAAATGTTTGTACAATCAAGAAAATCGGTTACTTTTCATAAAGACTACGACGTTTCTTTCATTTTCAAGAACCGTATAATAACGAGTGCAGCGAGCTCAATAGAATAACGTGTAAGAAAAGAAGTTCGGAATTGTACACACGTCAAGCAAATTTTGTTGTGCAACATTCCCAGAGCTCCTTTACTACCCAATGTCCTTTGCGCGAACAAATAATAACACAAGAAACAGCTTTTTAAAAAAGCTTGGCTGACTATGTCATCAATATCTATAGAATCTATGAGCATGATAAACTATAAACGTTTACATTTGTGGGGGGGGGGGGGGGGTTAAATTATTTCACTGGAGTAAATTATGGAGATGTTGAACAAAACATAAACCATATATAATACTGTTTGTATCTCAAATAAAAAATGAAATCATGATCATGTCCCGCTGTAGATTCGAACCCGGGACGAAAAGATGAACACCTCTGTCCGCAAGTCTAAAATGGTTTTAGAGGATGACGTAAATAAGGAAAAACATTTGATTCATGCTTGAAAGCATGGCTACATATAAAGGTGGCAGCTGAAAATATGATAACTACTAGTGCTAATTGTAACGGGGACCGTTACAGATGTTCCCCAAACGCTCCCCATGTCCCTTATCGTGCCTTATTCCTCTAAGACCTTTTATAAATATGCTAAGTATCCAAAGATTTCATTTAAGAATATAAAAGTTACAGTGATATCAACTATCAACGATATATTGTTTAACGTTTTGCATGCGCGCACACGTACATGTACATGCATATGCAAGATAAATATGGAATGTTGATTAAGCGATTAACATATCTTTCTATCCCGCGAATCAAAGAAAAAAATACACATATAAATTTACCATTTTTCAAGCATATGTCATATTTTTAATATTATTTCTCTACTTATTTTAACGTCGGGCTCAAAGTTGGTTTTATTCCAACGACAAGGCAGGGTTAAGTCGACTAAGGGTATCACGCCAATACCTAACCAATCAAAATGAACTTATTCAATAGTAGTTCCATACATGGAAAAAGGATTTTCCTTTCTGTTCAGATTTTTTAAAATATTTCCTCTCAGGCCATTTTGACAACTCTGATACCTGTGCCTGGTAAATTTTATATACTTTGTAAATAAATATATAAAGGTTTTTTTGACCGGAACTATTCATTTTTTCCAATGCATAGGGGGCTACTCTCTGGGTTTTACAAGAGATGTTTAAAAAGACATTCGTGTCAGCTAATGTGACCTATATTGTTTAACACCTTCTTATTAATATTTTTTTCATGAATGCAAATATCTGATTATTTTACGAAGGAGCGTACATGTATATTGATTTTTTAATATACCGAAAATCGCTATATCTGGGGATTGCGTAATTCTAAAAAAAAATTCAAATAAATTTCAAAGGTAAATTTAACAAAGGATGCTTGGTATTAAAATATTATTTCAAATCAGTAGAATCAAATGCTATTAACGAAATCTGAATAAATAGGCTATAAAAGGCTTATATGCCAACTTTGGTCATCTGCACTTTAATTTTAAACACGACAGGATTTGTAATTTTTTCTGTATATATAAATTAATAATTTCTATATACTTTGGAAACTCAAATGAAATATTTTAATACACTTTCCTCGAGCTCTTTTCTGCAGTTTTCCTGAAATTTTATGTGGGTCCGAGGTGTTATTTGAGTTTAACAGTGATTCTCTACGTTGCCATTAATTTGATTTGTTTGTGTGTGTGTGTGGGGGTGGGGGGGTGGGGATGGGGGGTGTTATTTTTATTCTTAACCTATTTAACGTTGGAGTTGAATCTTGTATCTTATTCCAAGAACTTAAGATTGATTGTGACATTTGGATGAAAGGTCAAGGTCATTAAAAACCACCACCTCTTAACTTCTAACCTGTCAACCGAAATAAACTCTGAAAGGTGTTTTCTAGATACATGTACATGTACTTCATGTTTCTTCCTGGGTCAAGGACAAAGGTTAAGGTGGATTTTAGAATTCATAGGTCAAGGTGATTTTGGTAAATAGTTAATATCAATATTTTATTCAGGTTACCAGTGACCTTGACCTAAGTTTCAAGGTCAAGGGTAAAAAGATCTGCATGCTTCAGTATGTTACATGTCTTGACATTTAGAAGTTCTTAATTCTGCATGAACATCAAACACTCAAGTATACATCTTTTAATACATTGTGTGCGGTCGCATGTGCATGCACGTCCATGTATTTACTTTTGATAGTAGTATAATGTAGGCAATCATTATATCTATTCATATTTGAAATTTCACCCTGTATTATTGAGAACCAAGAAAGTTGTAGGCATTTAAAGTTTTAGCCAATCAGATTGCAGCACACGTGCATGTGCGTGCGTTCATGATTATTCTTATATATCATGCTGTAGATCTTCATAATTAAAGACGATGTTCAAGTTTTCAAAGGATTTTGTCAGAAAACAAAATAGATATTTAGACTTTAAGTTTCAGCCAATCGCAGCGAAGGGCACCTGCATGCGCGTGAGATCTTGCTATTTTGACCATGTCATCATGTCTATACTACTATTATATCCTTATATTATGAGTTTCAAAGCATTTCATCCAATATTTAAAAAGTTACGGTTAAATCTATTATATTGGTCATTTCACGTGTTACACGTGCGCGCACCTGCACGCACGTGCGCGCAAAATGACCTTCGTTCCGCACATATACATAACATACCTAGTGACCCTAAAAAGGTTTCACCTAGATCGGATGAGTAGTTTACGAGAACACTGGACAAAAAAGTACCGGAGAACAAAAGAAAAAATTCAGAAAAAGTAAAACAAATATGTTCCCAAACTTCGTTTGGGGAACATAACAAGAAATTGGGGATCTAACAATTATGACTGACGTGTAGAATATGATTACCGGCCGCCAGGAGGCGGTCGGTTATATGATATGAAAGTTTTAAGTCCCTGTGCGTTTCTGCGGAGCTAAAAATTTAAATAAAAATATTCAACATCATATCACCGGCGTTTTAATATTAAACAAAGATTTCTAAATGTTTAGGAAAAAGCACAATAATCGTAAAATTCAATTTTATAAATAATGGGGTAAATATTTCATCCAATCCTGATTGACAAACTCTGATACAACTGAAGTGCGGAGAAAATTAGTAGGAGTGTTAGGCATAGTCTAAAACAAAGACAACGTTGTAAATCAACAATTTTACTTTCTCTTTTTAAAACAGGATCTGCTGTATTAATTTGAAATGAAATGTATATTTAAACATTTCCTATGGATATTTTTAAAAAATATGATGAAATATTGATTTCTTAAAAGCAAAGAATATTACGACATGTTGGTCCAGGAGACTAGGATAGAGCGCGTTTTACAATGTGCCAAACATTTTCCCGCCACATCTCATTACCAAAACAAAGAGATTGAAAGAGAAGAAGTGTAGTGGTGGATCTTGAAGGAGTGAGGGGGGGGGGGTACATCCTATAAGAGAGAGCGAGGAGCCCACATGTTAAATATTTGTTGCGTTTTTGTTAAGGTCAAACTATAGCTAAGTTTAAACTTTAGTTTTGTACTTTTAATGTAAAAACTACTTAAACAGCAAGTTGTACCAAACTGAGTGCAAAGACGCAGAGGACTATTGCATAGTTTATATTGTCTATACATATAAAACTGTACATGCATTATTCAATCGGCATTGTCGCATGCAATTTTTTTTTTCATGTCACGAGGATATTTTAACAGAAAAATATAAGATTTTTTTTTAACAGCAAATTTCAGTTTCTGCAGAATTTTTTTTTTTAAACAGCAAATTTAGGTTTCTGAAAGGAACTTCAACAGTTATATAAATTGGTTTGCGGCTGATTTTTGACGCTTGCGTCAATATGTTTCTTGTTGATATTTTCTTGGGTATGCCAAAGTATCAAAGATTGTTGGAAACGTGGGGAAAATAATTAACATGCATTCTCTGTAAGCACCAAAAAATCTTGGAAACGACATGTCTCCGATTTTGATGAAATTTGCACCACAGGTGCACCTTGGTACAAAACCAGCAAATATGGTGTTAGAAGTTTCCCACGTGCACCCGGTTGCCATGGAGACGGATCCATTGAATTTGGCCATTTTCGGCCATTTTTGACCAAACAAAAGCATGAAAATTGAGGAAATATGAATGCATTTTTATCTTTATGTAGTGAACTCAGATATAAATCTTTGTATCATAAGAAAACATCAACTGTTAAAGAATACAGGGCATATAACCAGTTATTCCAGAATTGACTCCACTCTTAGAAAATGGTTCGGCAAAATAGCATAGTTTCTCAAAATGTGAAAAATGGAAAATTTGGCATTTTTTGAGAAATTTAACGTTAAATAAAAAAAATTGTCTACGGAAATTTTTCAAATCATATGCGTGTCGTCAAACTTCAGTATAAGTAGTGTCCCCTCATGAAAAAATTGGAGTGGGATCTCAAGGCTATTTTTAGTAACATGTATCTAAAAATAGACATATTTCAGAAAAATCCAAAAAATGAAATTTGGGCAGATTTTAGATGCCATTGCTAGGTAATTATGAAATATACTGAAAAAGTCAATGTGTTAATGTCAGAGACTGGACACCAATAACTACCATGCATATTATTTTCAAGGATTTCCGTTTTCTATTTATAGCTTCAAATGCCTAAATATAGACATGTCTCATAAAATGATGAAAAATGTCAAATTTTTTCCCCATTTTGAACTCCACGAACATAAATAATAAAAATATGGATCTCTCCAATATTTCATCAATAAGAACAAGGAATAGATAAATCTCACAAATTATTGAGGACAGGCTCTCATCTCT
>NW_026938599.1:0-8593 GCF_032062105.1 Saccostrea cuccullata | reverse complement strand
ATTTAGAAATACTAAAATAACTTACACATCATTTTAAATTGCATCATGCCTATTGTTACAAAGAGGATATCAATAATAAATTTATGCATATTCCATGTCTAAATTCAATAGGCATTCCTTTTAAAATCTCACAATGTTTATCGTTATGGAAAGGAGATAAATAATCTAACATGTTTAAATCTCCAAAAGGAAAGCTGGGTCGATCTAAATCAAGCGATCTGTTTGTTTGAACATATTTTATTGACAATATGTCAAAAGGATTGGACAAATTTGAGGAGGAAGTTACATGTACGACAAAAATTCATAAATTTTGAAAACACCTTTTTCATTACTTAGATATGTTCTCTTTGTCTTCAAGAAATTTTACGCGCAATGCGACGTTCTGTACAAATGTAAAATCCTGATGATTTGCCATTGGTAGATCAGTTAAGCAAAGATGACCTCTCAGTGTATGATAAGGACAAATGCATTTAATTATTATTATTAATTAGGTTATAAAAATTTTATATTAAAATATTCTTCGATTTTTAATATCGATTAACCATAAGGTTCTATAGTGAAATTGAGATTAAACTAAGTTGTAATTGAATTTAGAATAAAAAAAAGATTTATTTTCAAATAAAGCGATTTATGTTAAAAATTTCGTGAATGCATTTTTGTGGTTGTCAATGTGTTTATCTTTTTTGTTTTTTTAACAAAACCTTTAATTTGTAAATCCGGTTCTTCCTGTGATTCATTTTTACCGCGTCCATAAATTTTATCAAAACCTTAGCTGTTTCAGATTGCCGCGCAAGGCATCCTTTTTATATACTTCTTTGTTTACTCTTGTTTGAGTGCTGTCGTGAAATTTTTGTGGATAAAAAAGCAACCACCACTTCCATCCCCCAATTTTTTTTTAATTAACCAAATTATATTTTTTTGTTTTTTAAGGCGATTTGTATGCACTACTTTTGTTTACACTAACGTTTGATGTTGAATTTTATCGCATTATGACATCTCTGTGTTGTAACAATATTTTTGCTGGGAGACCACTATTTTGTAATCATTTATTGAACTGCGTTTCTGGTCAATCTTTCCTTGATTCTGGTTTGTCTCCCCGCCAAATTCTTTGGTAATTGTTTTTATAAATGGAATTTATTTTTCGTCATTTAAATAAATGACAAGATTTTTGTACACTTGACATGTGTTTTGTTATGAATATTGGAAACAAACAGAGCTGCTATGTTGCCCTGGTCTGCCAGTAAAGTTTTAATATAAACATGATCAGCGGAGAGTCATGAATAAAGAAAGGTATAAATGTGCTTGATGTTGTTATGTATTTTATATTCAAAAGTTTACTATGCGTTGCTTTTCCTTTTAGTATGTAGGCAATATGCGAAAACGCTCAATTAATCCTCGATTTGGGGTTGGATCAAAGTATGTGCTGTCCATAAGTACCTATGCATACATAGAGAAGGATATGGAGATAGCGATCAGTATTCAATATCAATGTCCAAAATAGGAGCAGAGCAAACATGTACCTTCGAAACATCAGAGGTGATATCAGGTGCCATGGAGGAGTTAGCATCCCTTGCTGACCGGTTAACCCGCCGTGTGCTCCTTTACATGATCGGGAAATAACGGAAAAATCGTCGTCAATTCAGAATATAAATAATGGAATAACAATTAGTATTAAAAACGCCAGCCAGCATTGGACTTAATGATCAATTTTATTTGCTGACAATGTCATTGTATTATCCATAGAACTTACGAAATGACTTTTAACGAGACAACTGAAATTCTTGTATCATCAACTTGCTTATTAATAATTTACCTCGTTTTAGAAATTGTTCATATGTAAAGCATGCTCTTGAGTAACGAATCAACTGAAATATATATTCTCCATATGCAGGTGATGAAGGCATATTGCTGCATAAGTGAGGGAAGTTGACGAAAGAAAAGTTAAAGTCATAAAATTTATCACATAGCTTTATTGTTAGTTTACCGTTAACGTCTTATATAAGTATTAAGAAGAAGATTCTGACTCTGTGGTATATTTTATCCCAAGCTTACCATGATATATCGTGTCGATGGAGGAATGGAAATTATCATTTGGTGGTAAATATATCTAAATGTCGATTCGAAGGCTATGACAAGTGTTTTCTTCTTTTCACGCAAAACATTTTGCACAAATTCTGCTTACCATGAATATAAAAATAGGTCTGCTAATAATGGAGCGCAATTGGTACCCATGGGAATTCAAATAGATTGTTTAAATACCTGTTCACCGAAAACCACATAGATATTGTCAATCAGAAACTCAGGCATCTCTTTGATGTCAACTTCAGAGTACTTATGTGTGCAATCAGAATTTTTGTTAACAAAATAATTTTGCAAATGACCAATGGCCAGGTAAGTAAATTTACGAGTTTGAAGAATTGTTTTCCTTAGAGAGGGAAGTATGAGTATAAGTAGGATTACCACTTGAAGAATTAAATCCAAGTTCTTCTAAAATACAATTCATATAATGAGGCTTACAAACAAAGACAATGTTGTTACCTGCTTCGTCGGAAGGGACGAGTACGTACTGATCATGTAATCTATTTACTTCTTTTTTTCACTTCTGGATTATTGAACGCAAAAGGATAGATTGTTTTTCATGTTGCCCCTCGATCTTTTAATACTCGACTTTAACATGGATCTGATACATTCAAACCATTCCGACAAGGTATTGACGTCTTCTTTTTCATATCTGGTCCATCGTTTGGCGTAATTTTCAACAAAATAAATACAATACATGTATTGTCATCACTGCATTTTTACAGTCAGGGTATATGAGTTGTTCACTTCGCCAAGCGTTTGGCACTTTGAAGTGTAAGTTTCAAATCTTTTGGATGGGACCTTAAAAACCGAGTACCCCTATCACGGTAGGCGTTGACACGATAAAAAAACTGTCACAGCCCAGTGTCCCTGAGTTCAGAGTAAATGTCTAAAGTTGAAGCCCTTCACGGGTATATGATGATGTCTATATATGAGTGAAAGATTCCCAAGCACAACGAAATGCAACTCACATTCAATCAATTAATAAGGACTTTGACAAACATCTATCTTCGAAGTTCTACATAGTCTTGGAATATCAATCAGAACAAGCATTCTGCAAATATCTGGTTCCCACTAAAAATTGAAAATGCAACAATTTCATAAAAATTAATGATATGGAATAAATTTCGAATTTGACTTAAGTCCTCAAGGTTCAATCACATACCATGAATTACAGATTTTAAATAGGTTATTAATACCAATGTTGAACCTTTGATTATTGCGATTATTTAATTATTAGCGAAAGAATGTATGTTATTGATTTTACCGTGTTTATGAGAACAAGTTTGGCATGTTTAACTTGGAGGTGGCTTATTAAATCGCCTTTTCGCAAGGGCATATACTTATATGTTAGCGATTTTTAAAAATATAAATAAAAGATAGTTTCCGTAACTTGAAAAGTGCTGCTGTTTTCTCTAAATCGAGAGTGTGACTTAATAAGGACATACAATACTTGGTAAGGGTCATACGTATTTAAACATTGCATATTTACTTGAAATTGTAACTAATAAAATGTCAATTCTTTTGAAAGCAGCAGTACTTTCCAGAAAATGCAAAGGGTATGCTCTCGCGATATTGAAATATATTTATGACCTCCATTCAGTTCACATACTATGCATTTATCACGTGACTGTCCATTGTTGGGACCAAACTTAGTGCAGTACAGAGTGGGATAAATTATGTTATGTTATTTCAGTAAGTTTTTAAGCTATATAATATTAAAACGGCGTTATGAAAATAAATACAGTTTTAACAAGTTCCCGTTTTTGCACGTATAGCCAACATATTACTTTTAAGTAGGCCGAAACAGTGCTGCATAATCAAAATACACTTACATACAAAAAATCTCAAAAATATTTTAACTCTTATGCAGACGCCGCCACTTGCCACTGGAAAGGTACACATTCTTACGTACTCTCAGCATATACAACAAGGTTAATATTCCAAAACAAACAAATTACCGTACTTTTTCTGAAAGTCTGTAGGCAGTATCAATATATTTTTTGGTCTCTAGCCCATATTGATATTTCTGCAGGCATCTCTCATTTACTAGATCTTGACCTTAATTAATTTGAAATAGTTAATAGAACTTTCGTGTACAGAATATTTTGTTTCTATTATGTTCTCTTGATCGAAAAATGTTATTTTATCATCTTTGCAACAATTGCGTTTAACACCTGATTCTATCATGACTTCATATATACAATACCTTAATTTTTTGAAAATCTTATTTTAATGACAGTATTGTAAATATTATTGAAAATTTATATCCGGTACTTTCACGTTCCCTTAAATTGATTTTATAAATATGACGAGCTTACGCATTAATAACAGATAATTTTTTTACCTTTGGTATTGTGGTTTTACCTGATTCTATTGATGTGTTTGTATCTACATGCATTTACTTTACTCATATAGGCAAATAGAATTTTAACTCTATCGGTGCTTTATCTTCTTTAAATATTAAACACTTATATATGTCCGAATTGTTTTATTTGTATAATCTCCTATCAAGCCAAATCACTCGTCCTAAATGACAAATACTTTACAAACTAGTTTATAGGTACGGATAACGAACAAATACACTGCAAATCAGATGATGCGAAATTCACGTGAATGTCATGTGATCTAGTACGCTTAATCAGCTGAATGGAAATTGTTGAATATTGCATGGTATAATTGAAATCTGAAGGTATGTTTTATAAATGCGTGTTGTTAGAATGTTTGGACAATTAACATAAGCAACTTATAGCTGAAAATAGAAATGGTAGATCAACATAATGTTATGAAAAATTTAAACCGAACACACTCTTCTTCATTAACATTTGTAACGTTTTTCTAGTAAGCCAGGTGTTCAATTGATTTGAATACCCATCATGTTGTTTAATCAGGAAGAGTAGAATAACAGACAAAAATGCGCCAGTATGACGTAACAATGAGGATACAGAGACGTTGATAAAAATATTGATATACAAGTACCTTCAAATATTGTTCCTTCAAAATAATTTTTGCAGGATTGTTTAAAGTCACTATTTTGGCAGTCATATGGTCAACACGATGACCTTGTCAGGAAATATAATTTATCATTGAGTCAAATGCTGACTGATGTCTTTCATACTAATTAATAGTCCATTATCTCTACACTGAATTGACGACGGATATTTCCGTTGTTTCACAATCATGACAAGGAGCATACTGCAGTGTGACCAGTCGGCAGGGGATGCTCACTCCTCCATTGCACCTGATCCCACCTATGATGTTTTGGAGGTCCATGTTTGCTCTGCTCCTGCTTTGTATTGTTTCATTGCATTTTGGTCTGGAATACTGTTCCTTATCACCATATGTTTCATTACTACATAGATCAATACTTATAAAAATCAAACATTTTCAGTGTTTTACTGAACAGTCATTAAGAAATCAATGTTTGACTGCATATTTGAATATTGTACCTGTCGAAGAGATGTTACTGCTTACGTCACACAATGGGCGGGCAGGGTCAACTAAATCTCATCTGCATTCGTCGATGCACAACGTACATGTATGTTGAAGTACTAATATAACATAAAACAAATAAAAGGTATTATTATATGACTGACCCATCTCTCTGGTTGGCTGAGATCCAACTATGTTAGAAAAATACTACGTTGCATTGACCTGCACGTGACGTTCCTGGTGAATACAAGGATTTATTTCCTCTACATTGATCTAAAATACCTTGGAAAATTCCAAATTGATACAAATTGGAAAGCTATTTAAACGACTATGACTTTCTTTTTCATGTGAACGAAGCATAAATGAATATATATTTTCGGGTGAAGTTGGTAAACGGCGATGCAGGGACCCCCTCTAACACTTTCACTTCCTTTTAAAATCTATAAATCCTCTAATTATAAAAAGACGGACATGATATTTTTTTCATGGTATCTAAAATTGATTAAAAATATTTCAAATTGATACGACTGGTAAGCTTAATTTACAATTTAATTCTGCTTTCTTGTATTTGGCTAGGACGTAATTAAATGTAAACAAGTAATGTATCAAGTAATGTATTATTTTATCAGTGAATCATATAATAAAACAATTATTGCTGTTTTTTTTTCGATCAATACAATGATTTAGCCATCTTTGAAGTACAATATTCGTCAAGCTCAGTAAATATTGTACTCCTCAGATGGCTAAATCATTGTGTTGACTTCAAAAAACAGCAACACATGTAATTGTATAATATTAAACATGTACGGATTGTGTTCTAGTGAAAAACACAATGTATTGTCCCGTCGAAGCAAATTGTCTGTCTTTTTTCTAATGGCCTCAGGCAAGTGTTTGGTTCTTGTGTCCGAAAAAATTTAATTTTGCACTATAAATCATTCAAAAAATGTATCACAAGATAAAGAAGCGAGAAATTTTAACATTGGATATATTCTAAATGATTTTAGGAATGAAAAATGTAGATATAAGGAATGTTTAATGTTTAATTTAAATAATTGGTAAATCTCACAGACTTTCATGTATGCATATTTGTTATGAAGCGCTAAAGCATTTTATATATGTAGTACGCCTATATGGGAATCAGTGTAATATTTAATGAAGAGAAAAAGAAATAGCTTAACATATTTTGTTGAAATGCTATATTGAACAGTCCTTGAAAATTTTTGATATGACTTTCAGTTGATCAATCTCCAGTTTATCATATCAAGAATAATAAAAATTGGTTATTGGTGGAAAATAATGAAAGAACTAAATCTTACTCCGAAATCTTATGAACTGGAAAACCTCTGAAAGTGTATTTTGATATATACTTGAATTGTTTTATTAAACACGCAGAAGCATCATATGGACCCAAAAATTGCTTAAACAATAAATCTAACTTTCAATGAATTATTTCAAACAATTTTTGACCCCATTCCCCAGGTCAGTTAATAAATTCACAATCAAAAAATTCATACATTGTTTTAGATAGACTGATTTAGAAAAATAAGTAAATAAAAATATTAATTTTGATGTTATTTTGTAAAAGAACCATTCATTTGGTTATGTTGTATGAAAACATGCCATTATAGTCAATAGAAATACAAATCTATGATATATATTTTACAGTTATAAATGATAACAGATTTTTCCGTGCTGCTTGAATTTAACCGAGCAATGTATTGCATAAAGTAATTCAGTAAAGACTTGCACTATCAAATATCAAAGTTGCAAGCCACTTAATGCATGATGTTTTGGTTTCGATGTAATTATTCATTATTGTAGTTCTTGATATGACAAATTGGAAGAAAATGTTTAAATAGAAAAATTTATGTCATAGAAACCAAAAATCTGATATAAGCATTTATGTCTTTAATAAATATTGACATGCCCCATACATTTCAGGGACCATGGAAACGGCACAAAGTTAGGATATCATCAGATGTCAACTTTGTTGTAAATCCGTTGAATTTCATTGCATTTCTTGTCGTGTTGAAATATGTGAGGACTGTGTTATCATTCATTTGAAAGACAAAGCAAAATCTCACAAGTTTGTTGAATTTGGCACTAAAAAAATATCTTATATATCCATCCTGCATTAGACATCACAACACTTGCGAAACGTACTGTCGATCCTGCAATAAACCAACATGCATCAAATGTTTAATCATATACCATAAACATCATGATTTTGAAGACATTGAAACTATTATTAGGAGCAAAAAAGAACAGATAACATCTGACACAGAAGATGAAAAAAATATCTTAGGGAAATGTAAGCAGTTCAAGGATTCCATTTCCTCTCATGAAAAGGAATTTGATGACGCAATAAGTGAAATATCACTAATAGAAGAGCGAATGTTAGATTCTGTCCGCCAAGCTGCGGAAAAAAGATAAGATGTGTTGCAAAAGAAAACGGAAACACTAGCATGTAATAAAGAAATTATCTCGAAAATTTCTGACGCAGAAAAACAATTAGAACAAGCTATTTTAAAAAATTAGAAAATATTGCTTTCCAAAAATGTGATGGATTTTATAAATTACAGCTCTGTTAGAGCAACCTTTAAGGAAGATGTTCTTTTTCCAAAAAAATCCTGTTCCGACATTTATATCCGGTGGTGCACTGGATGAACAGACACTTTGTCAAAAAGGCTCCTTATCTTTAAAGATTTCAAGCAATACGAAAATGTTGATTCAATACATGCAAACAGATTGGTACTGAAGACATTCTTTTATGAGTGTGTAAATAATGAAAAGTAATAATTTCATATATCATTGTATGTACATTTTTGAGAGCAATACAGTAAAATTGTTTATTATTTATATACAGATCACTGAGTAAGAGTTCATGCATCATTGTATATTTGGAGTATTGGCTTTATATCACATATAGGTATGATGTATATATATTTTGAATATTGTCCATATTATATTATATAATTCTGGAAAAGTTGAGTATAATTGATCTGATTGTTTTATTTATAAATTCCAGAGTGTTTATATTTTGCACATATTATTGATTAAGAAAGATAACTCTTAATGTTTT
>NW_026938598.1:0-84335 GCF_032062105.1 Saccostrea cuccullata | reverse complement strand
CCATCAAATCCTATAAACACACTCTGGATGACATCATAAGAACCTTACAGTAAAGCCCTTGATGGTTATATAACTGTCGAGTGGAAGATAATATCTGTGTCTTTCTATCTATTTATTGAGTCAATTTGTCCAATTTGCCATGCATTGCAGGTGAATTGCAGCTTGTACCTTACTATCTATAGAGACAAGTCACAGCCTGCATCAGGACTGTGTAGGCCTGCAGAGCTCACCAACAAGGCTACCCATCTTGACTGACAACTGCATACAAACTCTGAACCAATATTATACAAAATAAAAGGGTTCAGTCAAAATTATGATTTACTTCTGTACATGGATTGTCATATCATCATCCATTACCAATTGTTAAATCAGAACGTTTGAATAGGATACTTTTAAGAGATGATGTGATTTTAAAATGCAATATTTTGTAAATACAATTTTACTATTTACATTACTTTTTATTCCTTGTTACAATAAAACAAGAATTTATGATCTGTAGTGTAATTTGTTGCTTTATAGATTCAATGTCTGACTCTGTTGAAGTTCCATTCAGGCAAATAACAAATCAAATAATTTACATGCTCAACATGAATTTATTCTTGTACAAAAGCTTCATGCAATGTCTTCTATTATTTGATGTTAACATAGGAGAAAAACTCATCATACAGTCTTTAAATTCTTTTCTAGCATTTTCATTTCCGTGAATCACAATAAATGTCCATTACATGCATACATGCAGTAATATTATGCAATTGCTGAATATCAAAATATTTGACCACTGTTCAATTATAGTACAAAGTACGAGCCTAGGACAGAAGGCACAGAACAAATGAGAAAAAGAAAACAAGAATGTTTCAGCAAAATAATCCTTAAAACAATTTATAAGTAAAATAACAAACATAGACCACAATGCTCATGCCAGTCAACTTGGCTCCACAAAGAGTCCACATGCTCATCTCTCAATTTCATTCATTTTTTTTTCAGTATTAAACTTGACTCCCTGTTATTATCCACATTTGCCCTACTCCTGATATATCTTAAAAAAGATAATTTTAATGTACATGTACATTTAATTTCATTTTTTTCTGGATTAAAAATCTCAAAAAATGTTTGGTTTTTTTTTTAGACATCTACCATATTTGCCTTAACACAGTCACACGAGTATTAAATATTGTAAAATAACACAATCAATTATGACGGGAAAATAATGTAATGCCCTGTTCACACGGAGAGTTTAATTCGAATTAAGCGCAAGTTTACTGCGAATTAGCTTCGCTTAGCGTTCACACGGAGAATTTAATGCGAATTAGTTTACTTCGCATTAGTTTACTGCGCATTAAATTACTTCGCATTTAGCTCCGTGTGAACGCTAAGTGAAGCTAATTTGAATTAAATTTTGGGGCATGCGTAATGGCAAAATTAAGTCAAATGCGTCATGTCGGTGGTCAGCTTTAAGTATTTGTGCCATTTTTGATTGAAAAACCAAGAAAAAATGTGTTAATCACTAAAATATGTCTCCAGACACTGACTTTATGTCAAATGCATATCCGCTTCTGCATAAGGTGACGTGATTTGCAAATGACGTCATAATAGCCTTCCTCACGCCTGACTGTCGAAGTAAAATTTTAATTCGCATTAGTTTACTTCGCATTAGCTGTCATGTGAACGCAATTTAATTCGCATTAGTTTGATTCGCATTAGTTTACTTCGCATTAATTTACTGCGAATTAAACTCTCCGTGTGAACAGGGCATAAGAATGACATTTGGCACAAGATGGATGAAGTTTGAACACTGTTTGAAAATAAAATTGGAGGCAGAATTGCATTCTATAGCTAAATATTTGTCTTTAAAAAAAATTAAGCACTGGACACATGCAGGATAAAAAAAACTCTGGATTTTATCAATCATGGAATATCAAACACAATCAAAAATTCTATAGCATCATTTGTAAGAACAATACAAACAGCACTTAAATCCACTCATACCACACAAGCAACAGAAAAATAAATCTTTGCCCAAAAGAACTTCAATCTTCTACAGGAATAACGAAATAAAGAAAAGTGTACATGCATTGTCTTGCTTCACATAATTCATTCCATACAAACTGAATTTAGCTTCTACTTAATATGAACAAACAGTCTCTAAAGAAAAAGATTCAAACTTAAAAAAAATTATAACTATGCTGCCTTGCTCATTTTTTTGGTAATTCTTCATTCGATGATGACACTTTTAGATGATTCCTGTTTTTTGACAAGGAAAAACACAACTACATGCCGGCTTTGGTCAAGTTCTGTCGTTCCTGAAGCTGGCTCTTATCACTGTAAACAACCATTACAACCCAGAGAACACATTTCACCAGTCACACATGTTCATCCTTTTCATCTCAGTTGGTAGAGAATTAGTGAACATCAATCTCAAATGATTTAAAATCCACAGTTTGTCTCATAACCCCAGTCAAGATGAACTCTGCATTGTAGATGGCTAAAAATAAAAGAACAAAAATAAACTTTTAAAAACATGCAAATACATGTAGAATTCAAACTTTTTGTTTTTTTTGTTTTTTTTTTTTTTTTAAATTAAGACAAAGATATTCATCAAGAATTGATGTTCCAAAAAAATACATGTATAACAGGCTACTAGCACTAGTACTAAGCTTTAAAGTTACTTACAGAATATTTCATGAGAATGAAAAAATGAAAATTTTTATCAAGTCATCAATTCATATTGATTGCATATTACACATATCACTAGTTTAATGCACCATCTATTAACAAAATCTATGACATGTGACTTTTGCTGACCATAAAATACTGTATACAGCGTTATTTTAGCCCCGATTTTCGCCCTTTCACACTTGCAAACAATTTCACCCCGTTTCATATTCACCCCATCACAGCTTTGTTTAAGAAATTAAACTGTATATTTTAATTTGCCCCTTTATAAATTCGCTTGAGGTTAGGGTGAAAGGGGCCAAAATAAAACAGGAGCAAATATTTCCCTGTAAAAACCTGGAGGTGATCATTGATGAGAGCTTCACATTAAACTCACCAATATCTTTGTCCACTAGATCTTTGTACAACATGACATCATTTTCACACGTGATCATGATATTCTTCCTATTCCCCTGTAAGACACGTAGATATTGGATTAAAACTGTTTTCAAAAACACATAGGTCTGAAACATACAGCTTTTTTGAACCAATTTATTAATTTACCCAGTAAATACTTATTAAGAATTACATTTGTATCTTTTTGTTCTAGGAATGTCTGAATGTGTGGCCGCTGTTTGAGAACTTTCCCCCCTGCTGCCTCTACCACCTTCTCCAGATCCGAACAGGGTGGGGACACACTGGGAGATATATAGAATGACATTCCCTGTAAAACAAAACGTCAGAATTATAACATACAATCTGAACAAGGGGGATACACAGAGATACAAGTATATAGAACAACATTCCCTGTAAAACAAAATGTCAGGATTATATCATACTCTCTGAACAAGGGGGGATACACAGAGATATACAGAATGACACTCCCTGTAAAATAATACAAATTACTATAAAGCTAAGTCTTTCCAACAATTTGAAATAGAGTTCAAGTTTTTTCTCAACTCTTCTTTTATTGTCCCCCGCTTTCAAGAAAGCAAGGGGACTTTAAATCTCATTCGTCTGTCCGTCACAAAAACTTTAACCTTGCCTATAACTTTTGATTTAGTGGAGCTATGACTTTTACATTTCACATGTGTATCCCTTGTGATAAGACCTTTCTTTGGATACCACCAAATTTGACCTTTTGACCTTGACTTTGGAGTTTGACCCACTTTTACACAAAAAATTCCATACTTTTACTTTGGCCATAACTTTTGGAATGGTAGACACTAGGACTTTAATATTTCACATATATATTCTTTGTGACAAGACCTTTCATTGGATACCAACAACTTTGACCTTTTCACCTTGACCTTGGAGAGTTCCGTACTTATAAAAAAACTTTAACCTTGCCAATAACTTTTGAACAGTAAGGGCTAGGGCTTTCATACTTCATATATGTAATCCTTGTGAGAAGGCCTTTTATTGGATACCAAGATCTTTTACCCTTTGACCTTGACCTTTGACCTACTTTTCAAAAACTTAGACCTTTGCCAGAACTTTTGAACAGTAGATACTAAGACTTTCATATTACACAAATGTATTCTTTGTGGCAAGACCTTTCCTTTGATATCAACAACCTTGACCTTTTGACCTTGACCTTGGAGATTTTTCGCACTTATGAAAAAATTTTAACCTTTACCGTAACTTTTGAATGGTAAGGGCTAGGGCTTTCATACTTCACATATGTAATCCTTGTGAGAAGACTTTTCATTGGATACCAAAAACTTTAACCCTTTGACCTTGAACCTGGGGTTCAGTGATGATTTCTAAATAAATGACATATGATAGGGTGTTCATATTACACACAATATGTCATAATAAAGTGCCACGCCACAGCATGATACGCCCGTCAAAAAATTACAATTATCTTAAACAATTAAAAGTGCAAGAAAATCATGTCAACCTTGATTTTAAGATTTCCATGATTTTTCAACTCCTTAAAAAATGTGTTTATCCATCTCCTGTGGTGCAGGCATTAATTATATAACAAATATTGCATCATTCATAGATTTCTATACCTTGCCAAATGCCTATCATATTAAACAATATCAAATTAGTCTTCACAACTTAATCTATACCTAATTAATTTTGAAAATAAAAGGCTGGCCATCAAATATAAACTGACCAACAGTTCTTCTGTCTAATTCCCAAAGGATACACTGTCAGTTAAGATAATGCTCTGAAGAAATGATTGAGACAGCTATAGCCTTGCTACATTGAACACATTAATTAATCTTTAACTGGATGCTTGTCTACTCATTACTCCCAAGAGATTATTGGATCTGCACTATCTACCATAAAGCATTTTTAAAACATATAAAACCTCAATGATTTTTTTGTTAGATTTAATGGCAGACAGGTTTTAATATGCAATTCATATGGACATGCTGATTCCACCCCACCCCCATAAAATTAGTTTTTTAAAGTTCATAATATTATGTAATATCAAAATAGTTTATTATGCAAAATCAAATTAGTTTTATTTACTTCTCATCAAATTCATTATAAAACTTATGCTAGCCAACAAGAGCTATTTTTAATCCAACAGGATTACCCATTTGGCCCAATACTCAAGGGATATAGATAGCACCGATGCTCTTCCTCACACTAAACTCATTAATTTCTCTCTCTCTAATTTGGCATGCAATTTTCTGTTATCAAAATTCTTCTTGACCAGTGCTTGATAATTAAACTCATGGGAGTGGTGGAATTTCTTTAACATACATTACATTTGTTAAAGATTGCTG
This sequence comes from Saccostrea cuccullata, assembly GCF_032062105.1. Lineage (NCBI taxonomy): Eukaryota > Metazoa > Mollusca > Bivalvia > Ostreida > Ostreidae > Saccostrea > Saccostrea cuccullata. The sequence goes on along the minus strand of NW_026938598.1, from coordinate 78,936 downwards.
TCAAGTATATGCTAAAAAAAAATAAGTATTTTCTTGATTTAACATTTTTCTAATAAGAATAGTGCAATACTTTTACATTTTTTGGAGTGTGTAAATGAAGAGAAAAAAAGACATTTTTTTTTTTTAATTTCACTTATATTAAAGGTCACAGTGACCTTGAAATAGGTCGCGACACTCCCTCTACCTAAGATGCATAAAGTGGCCAAGTTTGATGATTCTAAGTCTAATAGTTTTCTAGTTATGGACCGGACAGGATTTTTCCATATTTGGCTATAACTTTTTAATTATAGGTCAGAGCGACCTAATTTTTGTGCTCGACACACCTTCTACCCAAGATGTATCAGCTGACAAAGTTTGGTAACTCTAGGCCTTATAGTATTCAAGTTATAAGCCGGACACGAGAAAAGCTAACAGACGGACGGACGGACAGACGGACAGACAGACGGACATGAAGCCTATAACATAATACGTCCCGTCTTAAGACGGGCGTATAAAAAATGACAGCTCACCTACAAAGACACCGAAAGCGGGGGACCACAATTCCTTGAATTTGCTTGTTTTTTTTTTTAAATCATATTGTGTATTATTTAAGGATGTAAATGTTCCTTATATTTTTTACCCATCATATGGCACTTATTACATAATGTCAAAGCACCAAAGATAGGTGCTTTCTTTTTTATTAAGACACACTATATAACTGATCTATACCTCAAAGAGCTTTTTTGTTTGAGCACGCTTCAGTGAGTCTTCTAAGACACAGTCCATCGATTTCTCTGTGGCAGAATCTTTCAATCTGTATGGTGTTTCATCTATGAAAAAAGATTTTGTGTTGTACATGTAGGCTTAGAAATAACTGTAATCCAATGCATTATCTCATCATACAGAAAAACAAATCTCAACAAGAGATGTTTGTAAAACACTTATGCCCTCCTCCCCCCAAAATTGGAATTTTTCTATGTCCAGAAGGGCATAAATCTGTCAACCCAAAACATAACTGGACCTAGATATTCATCTGCCTAATCTGTATAAAAAATTCCATTTCAATATGTGCAACCTCTCCAAAGAAAATGAACGGAAACTGCAAATAATTGCAATTTTTCTAGGTCCAAGGGGCATAACTCTGTCAATTATGGTGCGATCGTACCCAAAACAGAACTTGACCTAGATATTCATCTGAATTATCTGTATACTAAATTCCATTTCAATATGTGCAACCTCTCCAAAGAAAATGAACAGAAACTGCAAATAAATTGAGAATTTTTCGAAGTATCAAGGGGCATAACTCTGTCAATTATGGTGCGATCATACCCGAAACATAACTGGACCTAGATATTCATCTGACTAAACTGTATGCTAAATTCCATTTCAATTTGTGCAACCTCTCCAAAGAAAATGAACGGAAACTGCAAATAGTTGGAATTTTTCTAAGTCCAAAGGGCATAACTCTGTCAATTATGGTGCGATCGTACCAAAAACAGAACTTGATCTAGATATTTATCTGACTAATCTGTATACTAAATTCCATTTCAATATGTGCAACCTCTCCAAAGAAAATGAACGGAAACTGCAAATAATTGGAATTTTTGTAAGTCCAAGGGGCATAACTCTGTCAATTATCTTGCGATCGTACCCAAATCAGAACTTGACCTAGATATTCATCTGAGTTATCTGTATACTAAATTCCATTTCAATATGTGCAACCTCTCCAAAGAAAATGAACGGAAACTGCAAATAATTGGAATTTTTCTAAGTCCAAGGGGCATAACTCTGTCAATTATGGTGCGATCGTACCCAAAACAGAACTTGACCTAGATATTCATCTGAAATACCTGTATACCAAATTTCATTTCAGTATGTGCAACGTTTGCAAAGAAAATGAACGGAAACTAAATGGACAGACAGACCGACCGACAGACAGCAGCAAAGCAATATGCCCTCCCTTCTTCGAAGGGGGGCATAAATATCATATACTTAATCCAAGACATCAGACAGTTTGTACTTTACAAAATCTTAAAGAACATGATAATGACAAATATTTTTTTCTTTTTCTTTGAAAAAATGTTAAGATTCAGATAATTTTGCTTCCGCAAACCTAAGAGCTGGTTGTTTAGAAACAAATTTGGAACTTACCCACAAATGTCCCCTGAGCCATGCATGCATCTATCCAATCCCTGGTGACGACATGCTTACAGACATTGATGGCAATGAAGAATTTCATGGTTCTTGACAAGGAGGGGGCCACAAGATGTGTACAGTGTCTGGGGTTCTCTGTAGAAATCCCTCCTAACTGACTGACAATCTATAACACAATCAGAGACCAAAACATTAATTATACCTTGTACTACATTCTACATTATCTTTAAGAAGAATTTAAATACTTAAGATTTCATCTTGTCACATTACATACATGTATACAATGATCTGATTTTAAGTTATTAGTATATTATTTATTTGTTGCTTTTTAAAATAGGTTGTGAAGTGCTTTATTTTAAAAATAACATATAAGTCCATTTTTCCACGCTTTGTGTGAGATAACTCTTTGTCCAAGACTTGAAACTACAAATCTATGTTTATATACTGTAAAAGTACTTTTTTTTCCATGTAGTATTTATCTATGCTATATATGCGGTCACAAATTTTCCGTGGAAATTTGTCCAAGCGTACTTAATATAAATGTAAGCCATATAGTGACAGACTAAGAAATCCACGTAATTTTCTACCCATGGATTAAACAGAAATTGAGATTCCACAGAATCATGAACCCATAGAAAAAAGTATTCTACAGTACATTGCACACAATGAAGTAATTTTTGTTTACCATTTGCAGCTTCTTGACTTGTCCCTTAGGGAATCCTGTGAAAATAATCACCGGCTTTGTTGTGTTCTGTAAAACGCTGGGATCATCTACACTGATTCTGCAACACAGAAATATTCAACATTGAAGAATTACAGTCTTTCTTCCTATCATGATACTTATAATAATTTACTATATTCATTTAAGAAATAAAAAACAATGTTAAAAAGTTCTCTGGGAAATGAACTTTTAGTTGGTCATGTGATCAAATCCTGTGAAGCCTGAAGGGCTTCCCACTAGATTTGATCATGTACCAACTAAAAGTTCATTTCCCAGTGAACTTTTTAACATTGTTGTTTATTACTTATACAGCCTACTCCGGATATATTGAAATTCAAGGGACCATGGAAATTATTTCAATATATCCGTAATTCAATATAAGCGAAATCGTGAAGCCGCCATTTTTTTTTATTAAAAGTTCAATCCCGATCTTAAAATAAAGAACAAACCCGAACAAATTAATTTTGTCATCGTTTACCTATAACAGTGTACAGATTACATGAAATATTAATCCTTGAAAGTTTAAATAAAATTGTTTGTTTCTTTTCTATCGATTAGACAATCTTTAACTTCATAATTATTCCCCGATCGTATTTATTTTACATTTTGGAGAAAAATCACCGATGTCAAACTGTTGAGCACTGCTTAACGCTGCATGTATTTCATCGTTAAGTGTACTCGGGTTGATCTCTTAGCTATTTCGAATTGAGGTTTATCATTATAAATTAGCCATTAACGGTACGTATCTAATTTGAAAGTTAATTATGCGCCCGGATCGATAGATCCCGGGCGTATATTGTTTTTGTCCTGTCTGTTTGTCTGTTTGTCTGTTTATCTGTTTGTCTGTTTGTCTGTTGTCAACTTTAACCTTGGCCATAACTTTTGAACAATAAGAGATAGAGACTTCATATTTGGTATGCATACTCCACTAATAAAGTCCTTTCAAATGACATCAAGGTCAATGACCTTGTGACCTTGACTGTGACCTATACGCTAAAAATAGCTTTTTCCACTGTTTGTCATAACTTTTTAACCATAGGAGATAGGGACTTCATATTTGGTATGCATACTCCACTAATAAAGCCCTTTCAGTTGACAACAAGGTCAATGATCTTGTGACCTTGACTGTGACCTATATGCTAAAATTAGCTTTTCACACTTTTTGCCATAACTTTTGAACCATAGGAGATAGGATCTTCATATTTGGGATGCATACTCCACTGATTAAGTTCTATCAAATGACACCATGGTCAATGACCTTGTGACCTTGACTGTGACCTATATGCTAAAAATAGCTTTTTACACTTTTTGCCATAACTTTTGAACCATAGGAGATAGGAACTTCATATTTGGGATGCATACTCCACTGATTAAGTTCTTTCAAATGACACCATGGTCAATGACCTTGACTGTGACCTATATGCTAAAAATAGCTTTTTATACTTTTTGCCATAACTTTTAAACCATAGGAGATAGGGACTTCATATTTGGGATGCATACTCCACTGATTAAGTTCTTTCAAATGACACCACGGTCAATGACCTTGTGACCTTGACTGTGACCAATATGCTAAAAATAGATTTTTTGAACTTTGTTGCCGCCGGGCGCATAGTGTTTCACAAACACATCTTGTTTTTTTTTCAGATCTGTGGAGGATACTATGTTGCCTTTAGCCTAAATACTTCCGTATGATATATATGGAAACAAAGAATTTAGCAGTGAATAATTTCATTTCGTAAGAGCATGAAGTATGAAAACACATAATGTGAAAACTTAATCATTCACACCTTTTTATATCAACTGGTCAGTCAGGCATAATTTCTGTCACCAACCGTAACGACAGCCGCCAGGGAGTACTTCAATATAACCGTTATGAAAACAACTCATTATCACCTATGGGGACCGATCAGTGGCTTCAATATAAGCGAAATTTCAATACAGCCGATTTCAATATAACCGTTATTTTAATGCAAAGAATATGAGAGTCAAAAACTGGGGATTTATTTTTATTTCAAAATAAGCGGAATTTCAAAATAAGCGAGTTCAATATAAGTGGAGTAAGCTATATTTATATTTGAGACGAATAAATTTCAAGTAAAATTATATTTATTACACAAACAGGCTGCCGTATTGCTATGTTGTGATGCGCAATGAACTAGAAGTTGTTTGTCAAAGTTAGTTTACCTTCCTCCAACATTTGAATGTTTACATTCATGTTTAGAAGTCCAGTTCAGGAAATATTTGTATATAGTGAAAGAACTATGATCGCTGATGAGAATAATCTAACTATTTCTCAAGATCTTACAATATTTGAAGTCAAAAGTGGTGGTATCGCCTGTTTTAGTTTACATAACTCCAAAGGAATTTCCTGTTAGGCCATAATAAAAACCAGAAGTCTCTGTCGAGACTGAAGCTCTACTGGTTTGTACTTATAGCAACGGGAGAGAAAAGTACTTAAGCAGTTGGGAATTGGAACTTTACAACGGCAATAAATAGAATAATGATCCTTGATTAAGTCTCTTTAAGTTCTTAGTGTAGTCTACTTGTGTGCCAAGTTATATTGAAATCAGACCAAAACTGTAGGAGGAGTAGTGTTTTGAAAGAATTTCACAGAAATTTCTATTTTAAGTAACCACGGGAGACGGCAACACCATTCATCAAAATCAAAAACCGATAAACAGAATTATGTATCTTAGTGTAGTCTACCTGTGTGCCAAGTTATACTGAAATCAGACCAAAACTGTAGGAGGAGTAGCGTTTTGAAAGAATTACTTTTAGTAACCACGGCAACACCGTTCATCAAAATCAAAAACCGATACAAAGAATTATGTATCTTAGTGTAGTCTACTTGTGTGCCAAGTTATACTGAAATCGAACCAAAACTGTAGGAGGAGTAGCGTTTTGAAAGAATTTCACAGAAATTTCTTTTTTTAGTAACCACGGCAACACCGTTCATCGAAATCAAAAACCGATATACAGAATTATGTATCTTAGTGTAGTCTACTTGTGTGCCAAGTTATATTGAAATCAGACCAAAACTGTAGGAGGAGTAGCATTTTGAAAGAATTTCACAGAAATTTCTATTTTAGTAACCACGGCAACACCGTTCATTGTAATCAAAAACCGATACACAGAATTATGTATCTTAGTGTAGTCTACTTGTGTGCCAAGTTATATTGAAATCAGACCAAAACTGTAGGAGGAGTAGTGTTTTGAAAGAATTTCACAGAAATTTCTATTTTTAGTAGCCACGGAAACACCGTTCATCGAAATCAAAAACAGATACACAGAATTATGTATCTTAGTGTAGTCTACTTGTGTGCCAAGTTATATTGAAATTAGACCAAAACTGTAGGAGGAGTAGTGTTTTGAAAGAATTTCACAGAAATTTCTATTTTTAGTAACCACGGCAACACTGTTCATCGAAATCAAAAACCGATACACAGAATTATTTATATCAGTGTAGTCTACCTGTATGCCAAGTTATAGTGAAATCAGACCAAAACTGTAGGAGGAGTAGCGTTTTGAAAAATTGTTTACAGACAGACAGACAGACAGACAGACAGACAGACAGACAGACGGACGGACGCCGGACGCATTACCATCGCATAAGCTCTTCTGGTCTCTGACCAGTAGAGCTAAAAATTCCTAGATTCTCATCCAATTTGTTGAAAAATCGAGGCGGGCGGGCAGCTTTTATTTTATATTTTTTTTCCACTTTGCAGAATTTTTATTCACCTGTTCATTCGGTGCAGATTTATCTATAATACCCAAATAAAAGTCATGGTAAAGGTCCGTTTATCTCTTACTACACATCAACACCAATCTTTTAGAACCAATGACCCTAGTTTAACATATATTATATCAATTAACATCTTTTCAGCTGTCAAAATCATGCCGACATTCACCGGATTTAAAACGAAAGTTGAATGGTAGTTGAATACCGATCCTGATCAGAATTAAGATGAAGAAAAACAGAAATAAAAAAATCGAGGCGGGAGTAAAAAAATCAGGGCGGGGGGGTGGGGGGGGATGAGAATCTAGGAATATATTTATTATGGCCTTAAAAAGGTTAAAAGTGCTATTTTAGGCTAATTATAGTATTCAAAACCTTATTCACTCAAAAGAAGATTTATTATACATCTCGTGATCGAAAAAATATCCACATTGCTTATCATTTTATCTTTTTCATCGTTTTTAACTTGGAAATTTCCCAAAATAAGTTGCACCGTGACAGAAATATGTAGACAAAATATCACCTCGCTCTGTGATTCGGTAGCGCTATGACCTCTGACCCCCAAATAACATTCACACAAAACTGAACATATCTAAAAAACATATATGCAAATGTAAATATTATAATTTGGTCATGGTTTGTACTAAATTGAAGTCATTTTAGGACATTTCTCAAAAGTGTAGAAGTACAATTTTTGTTTTTTAGGTCTTCCCACTAAATGTTGAGTAATTTTTGTTCATATTTGATACTAATGGGACATAGTTTCTGCAAACATATCGACTATATCTTGCGTGCAATTATGCTTTAAATGACCAAATTTTCTGGACATTTTATTTTAGTGAAATAGGTATTTTGTATTCACTTCTATTTCTAAACAACTCGTACATTACACTTTGACATACTTTTGTTTCTTTACAGCTGGTTCACCCACGTCCTTGTTGACCTCATTCTCCTGACTCTGTAGAGCTTGCCTGGCTTTCTGATTCGGCATGAATTTCTACAAAAAATTAAATAATGATTCAATTATCTAGCTGTATTTCCTTTTCCAAACTTTAAATAAGTAAATCACCTTTCAGTCAAAATGAATTTTTAAAAAATTCTTAACACATAGAGTACCTTCCATGTTTCTTTTTGTATCTTTAGAGGAACCTGCCAACCCACTGTAATTGTAAAAGAAAAATATACTAGATACGATCTCGTTGCGAGCAACGAGTGGTCTTCCGTCCGTTTTAGGAAAAGAAACCTCACTATACAACTGACTATATAAGTCAACAACTACCTGCCTTGTGCCTCTTGATTTAGCCTTTAACACCTGCCGGGTGTCTTACTGCTTACGAAGTTGCCTACATAACTCTAGCCAGGGGGCTACAATAAACTTACACAGTATGATTTAACTTTGGTAGAGCTTCTCTGTCCTGATGACAAATTTACAGCTAACGTCACAAAGCTACATTTTAACAGTCACTGACTACGGCAACTTTGCACAAACCGATTTGATCGATAAACCAATTGGTTTCTGTAACTAAGTGCCAGTTGTCTGTACTGCCCCCTTGTACATGTACCTAAACTTAATCAATGATCATTAGTTATCAGATATCATTTTGATAAAATACAACAGACTGCCTTTCCTTTGGCAACACTATTATTGTTTTCTAACAGAGCATCATTTATCAATATTACTTGTATAATTCCTTTGTCAATTGACCAATGAATTAAAATATTTACATTGATTATCTATTATAATATAAACAAGTAACGGGAGGTAACTCCTCCAACCAATTCACTACAACGTGAGAGTCGAAGTAGTTTTTTACATTTCATGTATCCTTATGTCAGAATCGTTTAATCAAACGCTCAGCTGCCTGTCTAAAAAATATCTAAAGGCATGCTACTATTCATCATTTCGCGCCAAACGCCACGAGTTAATCTTCGGGCCTTTTCTTTGGAATGTTCCATTAAAAAGGTATGATAGCTTCAATAAAATTTAAAAAAGGAACGTTCTTTAAGCTTAAATGTCGAGGTTTAGAAAGTATATTTAACTGATTGTAGATATTTTATGTCTAATAAAGGTTAGTAACACAAAAGAGCTAAAATGGTAATCATTTTAAACTTTTTTTTATTTCCCGTTTATCCCCAAACTGAACTAACCCGTTTCGTTACACTTTCATGAAAAGGTAGAAATGGTTCGTTGAAAGACATGTCTCGCCCTACAACGGTCAAGGAATCAGATATCAATGTTCAGTGTTCAACTTTAAATATCTTTGAGAAAAAAATGTTAATATAAACTAAATTAAACGGTCTTTTAAAATATGATTTTCTTATTTTTGTCTCTTCTGTTTGTTTAATATGACACGAGTGTGCATAGGAAAAACAGTGGTTACGTTTTATACTTACCATATACATCGATATTGTTTCTTAAAAAACTATAACTTATAACAATGATTTAAAATCTGTTTTCCCATCGTGCAAAAACAAATTATAGTATGTATAGTATTATCATATGCATATTCAGTCTTTTCTTTTTTTACTTTGAGCACCAGCCAAAACCAATAAGAGAAAACGTTTGAAAAGACCCTGGAATAAATCTTTTGTTTTACACAGAATTGTAACGTTATTACTACGTGACAATCCAGTAGTCTTTAACCTTTCATTTATCCCTATCTTAATTTCGTTTAAGCAAACGCTCGGATGACTCCATAAACCCCTACTAGCGAAATGGCGGTGTTGACAGAGACAGCCGCCATCTTGATCCCGCTTCATATTTTCAAATGTTAATATCTAGAGTTCAGATTAACCAATATTCAAACAAATTATACAGTAAGCTCTATTGAAAGGGTGTCTATTAGCATTCCAAAAAGAAATGAAAAATATTGAAAGTCAAAAAAGTTAGAAAATTCGATTTTTTATCTTCGCATCTCCTTACGACAGGAAGTACTGACGACGAACAAATTGTTGCGTCCTGGATAGTAAATATCACGAATTATAATCCCTGAAAGTTTCATGTTGATATCGTTTACCGTTTTTGAGTTTAATTGTGGACAAAATGTCATTTTATTTTCAGGAAAAGTCCCTAAACTTGGCACCGGAAGCGAGTTTTCAAAAAATCTCTCGGAAAAAATAACTTCAGATAACAACACATAAGTCCTGTAAATTTCGTGAAAATCTATCCAGTAATCTTTGAGAAATCGCGTGCACAAAATTTGATGTACGGAAAAATAATAATAATAATAATAATAATAATAATAATAATAATAATAATAAGAAACAATAGAATCACTATAAGGTCTTCCGTGAAGACGGAAGACCTTAATTAAGCTACTATCGTTACAATTTTCTATTTCATTCCGATATTTTAAAACTTTTTTTAAGACTTATGCCTGAAACCAGGCCTGATAAAGACAATACTGAAAACTCTCACCCATCAAATGATGGACCTTGGATAGATCTAGATTAAACTGGTTCTCTTGTCCTAGTATCCGATATTTAGGATTGACCGGCAATTTCAGAGCCTCTAGGTGGCCTAAAACTAAGTCACTCAACCACTGTACATTCACCACCGGGATTTTCCATTCATTGGCCTTGTCAAATTTCTTTCCATCTGGCCTGAGAAGACAATAAATAATATACTACATTCCAAGTGGCAGTATGCAAGTTCAGGTGTACAATTTCTTACTCTCATTAATTTTGTTCCTTCCACTATGAAATGTTTGTTATTATTACAGAGAGAACTTCTTATTTCTATCTACCTGCCACAGATGACTGCTGAGTTGCCATGAGTCATATACCCAGTGTATTTAGCTCCTATGGCGTTGATCATCTGTTTGACCCGAAGACGCTCCTCCCCATCAAAGTTTGTTACACACAGAATCTAAAGAGATCATTATAATAACATATTCTTAGAATTTCTAATGACTGACAAAAAATATTCTTTAAAAAAAATTTTCTTTAAAATTAAAAGCATGGTGTATTTGCTGAAAAATGTATCTAAATGGTAATTTTCACTTTGCTTTGCAATCGCTATACAGTCAGACAAATATATTCAAAGAAATTTGATATTTTAACCTTACCATTATAATGTCATGTATTCTACCAAGATGCTGATGACAGATTTCATCCTACCATACATGTGGTGAAATTGACTATTCCTTATGTCTTATACACCCCATAGATAATTTTCACTCTACCCTGTACTTTACGTACTTTTACCTGATTATTACATGGCTTTTACCCTCCCTGACCTGTTTATGATGAATTTTACTCTACCCTGTACTTCTCGTGCTTTTACCTGATTATTACAGGGTTTTTATCCTCCCTGTATTTGATGATTTTCACTCTACCTTGTACTTCCCGTACTTTTACCTGATTACTACAGGGCTTTTATTCTCCCTGACGTGCATATGATGAATTTTACTCTACCCTGTACTTCCCGTACTTTTACTTGATTACTACAGGGCTTTTATCCTCCCTGTTTATGATGATTTTTACTCTACCCTGTACTTCCCATACTTTTACCTGATTACTACAGGGTTTATCCTCCCCATAGATGATAGGAAGATGGAGGGCCTGCCATGGGGGCAGCATCTTCTTCTTGACCAGGACATCGTTTAACCAGAAGGCTGTCACAACCCTTCTCTGGTCCTTAAGAGCCTGTAAATGATGCAACAGGAAACATTAATAATAAGTAATGAGAAATCTGATGCAATATCATTTTCTTGCGGAAATATTGTATGTTATTATAATAAATCTTGACTTACACAAATCTTTGATTTGATCACATGACCAATCCGTTTTACATCCCAATAAAACTTAAAAAATGATACCTTATTTCTTAACAAGTTACTACTATACAACGTATACTGTTTCAGATACATGTGTCAATATTTACGTACGATATGAAAGACATCGGTATGCTGAGTGGCACACAGTAGATGGGTAACACGATTAGAGTAGGCGGGGTCTACCTGGCCTCCATGCTGTTCAATCACCTGTCAAAATAAATGTTTATATTATAAGAGCTGAAATCCTTAATGTTCAATAAGATTTTACATTCACGTAATTCATCATTAGAAAAACTTTTCATGCAATATAAACTTTAGATAAACATGATGAAAAATGTAAATGCCTGGAAAGATAATTGAGCATCCCTATGGAGATCCTAAGGAATTAGAGCCCGCTGCTGATAATGTCAGATAAAAAATAAATCAGGTACGGCTACAAACCAGTCAAGTCAGAGGGAGTCCCAGCATCTAAATAATCAGTCATAGTATCAAATGGTATCTGAGACTTAAGTTTACCTTCTTCCAGTTATCAATTTGTGGTTGTCCAACAATCTTTAAGTAGTCTGTGATGTAGAATACACAGCCCAACAAACACATTTCTGGTGGTACTGAAAACCAACAAAACAGATAATAAAAATATTTTTATAGAACCCTACACTAATAGACATGTAGGAAATATATTGTTTAAGGTAAGTCCGTACTTTCAGAATTTTCTGTCAAACTGATAATTTTTCAATTTGAATACCTTGTATAAGTCTTAAACTAACTAAAACCCCCGTAAAAGACATATCTTTGCAGGTTAATTTTCATACAACATGTCTCAGAGAACATACCTCTAAAAACTCAACAGCCAAAATTGAACATAAAAAAAGTGTGATATCATATTTCTCTTAGTTATGCACCAAATCACATCAAATTTATGTTAAACATTATGAAGATCTAAAATATTCATTTGCCAAGATAATATTTGAAATTTTTACTGCATAACACTAACAAATATATGTTGAATCTGTCTATTTCTTTCAGAAAAAAGAGGCCCATGGGCCACATCGCTCACCTGAGAAGCTATCCATTCTGTTCTTTTTTTGTTATACATTGCATCCCCAATCCCACTGATCATACTTTAGACATTTAGAAATCTACACTTTTCCTTCCATGGGCACACCATGTTTCAAGAATTATGGTTCCTAATGAAGATTTTCAAAGATTTTTCCTATATATTTCTATGTAAAACTTTGATTCCCTTAATGGCCCCGCCCTTGGGGGTCATGATTCCTATAATTTAGAATTTACACTACCCCAGAATGCTTCTAAGCTTCACTTTTTCTGCCCCAATGTTTCTTGAAAAAAAGATTTTCAAAGATTTTTCCTATATATTCAATTTTTTCCCCATTATTCATGATGCAACAATTTTTAATAACATTATACCAGGATGCTTCCACATAAGTTTCATGATTTTCTGGCCCAATGGTTCTTGAGAAGAAGATTTTCAAAGATTTTTCCTATATATTTCTATATAAAACTTTGATTCCCCATTGTGGCCCCGCCCTTCCCCCGGGGGTCATGATTTGAACAATTTAGAACCTACATTATACAGGATGCTTCCACAGATTTCAATGGTTCTAAAGAAGATTTCCAAAGATTTTTCCAATATATTTCTATGTAAAACTTTGTAATCCCATTGTGGCCCCGCCCTTCCCCCGGGGGTCATTATTTGAACAATTTACAGTGTAGGGATTTCCATCATAACAAATAATACATTTTTCCTATATATTTCTATATAAAACTTTGATGTGTTGTGGCCCCAGCATTATTTGAACAATTTAGAATCTACATTATACCAGGATGCTTCCACATAAGTTTCAGCTTTAAATTTTCAAAGATTTTTGCATATATTTCTATGAAAACTAAACCCCATTGTGAAAACAATGCTACACTATACCAGTGCTTCCACATGGTCTAAGTGGTTCTTGAGAAGAAATTTTCAAAAATTTTTCCTATATATTTCTATATAAAACTTATTCTTTGGCCTATAAAATTCTAAGTGATACCCCATGACTTCAATTTGTTGCCCATATATAAAAATTGAAATGATTTTTTATATATTTCTATGTAACACATTGTATAATTTGTTTTAATTATATATACCAGGATGCTTCCACATAAGTTTCAGTTTTCTGGCCTAGTGGTTCTACAAAGATTTTTCCTATATATATTTCTATATAAAACTTTGATTCCCCATTGTGGCCCCGCCCTTCCCCCGGGGGTCATGATTTGAACAATTTAGAATCTACACTACCCCAGGATGCTTCCACATAAGTTTCAGCTTTACTGGCCCAGTGGTTCTTGAGAAGAAGATTTTTTAATGAACACAATTTTTGTCTTTTCTTGATTATCTATTGCGAGGGGATATGTCCCTTCATTTTAACAATTTAAATTTCCTTTAAGAATGCTTTGTACCAAGTTTGATCAAAATTGGCCCAGTGGTTCTTGAGAAGAAGTCTAAAATGTGAAAAGTTTACAGACAGCTCCAAGATGTGATCAGATCAGAGATGCTAAAAATCTCAAAATATCTTTATTTTTTATAATTCTCAAAATAAACTGTTTAATTTCTTTTTTCTTTAAAATCAGTAAGATTTATCTAATGTTAACAAAAACACATTTTATTATGGTTGACCAGTGAATTTTAACAAAACCCTTTTGGACAAATTATTGGAATATCAATTTTTTCAATTATTCATTGCAAAATTTTTAAAAAGTAAAAATTAAATGGATGATGTAGGCTTAAAATCAATAAAAACAGATCTCAGGTTAGTTTGCTAAAAAGAAAATTAAAAAGATTTAGGTCCATAAAAGCAATTAAGAATTTTTTGTCTGTGTATGTACTAAATGACATATTTTATGGATAAGTGCAAACTGTTAATTTCCATATAATGTGTATTAAATGCTTTGTATGCACAATAACACTGAGTAAACAAATATATACTTGCTAAATTTTTCAATCACTCAAAAAATTGTTATATCAAAAAAGTGAAAATTAGAATTTTATATTGATGTGTAAAATTGACCGCATCTGTAAAAGTATGGGCCTTCCTTAAGAAGTACTTTCAGAATTTTCTGTATACTTTTTTTCAATTTGTTTGTATAAGTCTCTAGTAAAAGACATATCTTTAGGTTAATTTTCATACAACATGTCTCAGAGCACATACCTCTAAAAACTCAACAGCCAAAATTGAACATCATAAAGTGTGATATCATATTTCTCTTAGTTATGCACCAAATCACATCAAATTTATGTTAAAACTTATGAAGATCAAAAATATTCATTTGACAAGAGAATATTTGAAATTTTTACTGCAAAACATTAACAAATTGATGTTGAATCTGTCCATGTCTTTCAGAAAAAAATCTCAAAATATCTTTATTTTTTATAATTCTCAAAATCCAAACTGTTTAGATGCCATTTTTTCTTTAAAATCAGTAAGAATTATATCTAATGTTAACAAAAACACATACTTTATTATGGTTGACCAGAGAATTTTAACAAAACGGTCTTTTGAAGACGTATACCCCCATTTTTGGAATATCAATTTTTTCAATTATTCATTGCAAAATTTTTAAAAAGTAAAAATTAAATGGATGGTATAGTCTCTAAAACAATAAAAATAGATCTCAGGTTAGTTTGCTTAAAAGAAAATTAAAGAGATTTAGGTCCATAAAAGCAATTAAGAATTTTTTGTCTGTGTATGTACTAAATGACATATAGATCTTATGGACAGAGTGCAAACTGTTAATTTCCATAAATAATGTGTATTAAATGCTTTGTATGCACAATAACACTAGAGTAAACAAATATATACTTGCTAAATCATTTTCAATCACTCAAAAAATTGTTATATCAATAGACAAGTGAAAATTAGAATTTTATATTGATGTGTAAAATTAGAACCGCATCTGTAAAAGTATGGGCCTTCCTTAAATAAGATATGTGAATAATGAATTACAGTTATCTGAAGGGTCATGACCCCAGTAAGTAGCTGGCATTGACATTGGGGGGCGGGGCTGACTCTGCTGATTCATGGTCGTGGGAACATAACGCGGTGGGGGAGGCCTCGGTCCAGGGGGCAAGGCGGGATTGAAAGGCATCCTCTGGTTCATCTAATGAAAAACAATATTTCCATTTTAATTAATTATGTTAATACACATGCTACAAAGATTTTTCAAATAAATTATGACATTACATCAGCATATGAAAATGAATATTCTTGATTAAAATATTTCATACATGTAACACACATTTTTATTTTGTGCAACATCTATTTGTCAAATTAGCTTAACTAAAACTTTGTTTAATTATAACCTCCATTTTTTTTAATTTTAATTGCCAAATGTGCCATGTTAACAGGGAAACATTCCCACCTTGTTTGGACTTGGTATCATTCCTGGCAAGTGTGGGGGTAGTTCAGCTCTATTGGTAATGTTCCTGAGTGGCCTGGGCATACCCATGCGCTGCATTTCAGGTGGTAGAAAAGACGGCAGTCCCAGTGGTGGCATCTGCATGTAAGGGACCTGGGGGATGGGGGGCATGGCCCCTGGGGATCGGGCGGCATGGGGCTGGGTCATCCTGCCTGGGGACTTCTGTCTAGGTCTAGTTCCCTACAAAGTACATAGTAAAACTCTCTAATTCAGTTTAGTTCTTGCAAGATAATGGTTCTCTTTTTCATGCCTCAATACCATTACCAGTTAGTTTCTTTCAAACACTGCAAAAATAGAGTATTATTTATATATGTGTATATTTTATCATAATTGTTACATATCATCAACCAAATTGAGAAGGTTACTGTCTGAAGAGGAAATCACATTCTGGATTAGTAAAAAAAATTATATTACAGATTTGTAACATTTTAAAATAAAAACATGTGTTGGCAAAACACTGATGCTCCCATATGGCAGCTATTGAGCAAGGTTTAAAGTTTTAAAATGTAAATAAAACTTCAAGGCCATGAGGTAGATAAATGTTGATACCCTAGGAAAGGTGATGTCAAAAGAAATACAAGTGACACATGTAATGAAAGCCCTTTAAACAAATTATTCAGAAGTTATGACCAAGTTCAAGGTTTTTCAAAAGAGAGTCAAACTCCAAGGTCAATGTCACAAAGTCAAAAATGTTTATACCCACTGAAAAGTCTTGTCAAAAGGAATACACCTGTGAAATATGAAAGCTCTAGCACCACCCATTCAAACGTTGTGGGCATGACTTAAGATTTGGTGGGCTGACAGACAAGCCAAAAACTATATATATGCCAATTAATTTTTTTCATTTACAACTTGCTTAAAGTCGTTATAATTATAAGGTCAGTGTCATTCTTTTGAAGTTTCAGTGGAAAGTCACAAGAAAAGACTTTAAACAGGGAGATTAGATTTCAAAACTTACTAAAAAAGGGATTTTTTAAACAAATCAAATACATGTATGTATATCCCTCTCCTTGTGCACATACATGTTGTACTTAATACATGTATTTCATAATGAACCATTTAATAACTAAACAGATTGTATCAAAACATCAACAATTTGGAGGTTCCCTTCTCAATAAATGAGAATCTAAAAATACATGTACTCTCAAAGAAACCGAATACTATGAAATCACCAATTTATTTTTTTTGGGGTGGGGGGGGGGGTAAATTTTCATTGTTCTAGTGAAATGGAAAGACCCACAAAATCATGTCCCCCACAATATGTTAAATTCATAACAACTCAACATTCTTTTATCCACAAGATTAAATCGCCCAAAACTAATTTTTTTTCTGCTTATTTTTTGGTCCCAAAAAATTAGTGATTTTACAGTAACATCGAGAACATTAACAATTTATCATATAAAACATGTATCTTGCTTACTACTAGATTCTACATTTTTCTATGCAAATATAAACCTTAACCTTTTTTAAGCAGAGTAGTTTTAATCTTCAGTTTCTCTACAAGAGTAATCAGATATTGTAGTTTACCTTTTGTTAAGATTCCAATTCTACCCTTTTTCTTTTCTAAATTAGTAAAATATGCTGGGTGTTTCAGACACAGGGTCACTCCGTTAGATATATATATATGGTCACTGATCTTTATGCCTCAAATTAATTTGAACCAATCAATAGGTTCTATGGGCCACAATGCTAACCTGAATATCAAATTTCTACTGTCTGGACTGGGACTAACAAATTATAGTTAAAGGTGAATCTAATCTACATGAACAAACTAATTTTAATTTACTCCTCTGAAAAAGAAATTCACTAAAGCCTCTTGCTGTTTATTCTTGCTGAACTTTGATTTTTTTTATGGAGCATTGCTTTTTTCTAATCTTTCTTAATTTCCACATATGTACATGTATTCACCCCCCCTCCCCTGTCCCCAAAAGAATATGGCTTTTCATTTATGACTGAATCCATTTAACCAAATATGCTTTGAAAGAGTTTTACTTAAAATTTCCCTATATGAAGTCAAAAATTTCTCTTCACTGTTCGATCATGACATGTATACAGACACAAAAAGACAAATTTTGATCAAAAGACTTGTCTATGTTGCGTGAACAATTTATCTTAAATGAGATTCATAATTTTTGCTTCCCTATTCGAATTGCCAAATAAATTCATGAGAGATTTGTGAGAAATTTGTCAGAATGTGTTTAATTGTAGGAACATTAAATCTTAAGTCTATGTTGCTTGAACAATTTATCTTAAATGAGATTCAAAATTTTTGCTTCCCTATTCAAATTGCCAAATAATTTCATGAGAGATTTGTGAGAAATTTGTCAGAATGTGCTTAATTGTAGGAACATTAAATCTTCTCCTACTACCTTAACAGGGGATCAATAACATTAAGATTTCCTTTCTTTCAATAACTTGTGCTTCCATCCATCTTTTTCAGTAAATACTAAGAGAACTATACACAAGATATGTGTGTGCCTTTTAAAATTTACAATCATTAAATATTCCTGTTCTGAATTTTGAGTAATATTTTTCAAGGTAGAAAATTGAGGCAGAAATAAACAATGGACCATGAAGAACAGGCATGCTGCATGCAGACATTGCTACCCAGCAAACCTGTATACGACTGCTGACCATTTGGGCCAGTGCTTGTTTAGCATTAGCAGTGACCGGGGATGTAGACATTCGGGCCTTGTGACTTCCGTCTTCAGCAGCTAGTCTCTTCTCTAAAACAGCTGCAGCAAGCTGCTGAGCAATCACCTGATTGGCTGGCGATCGGCCGACGCCCACTTCCTGCTTTTGATGGATTCTTCCATGTTGTTGCAATGCCTGGGCCTTCAGTTTTAGTTTAGCTTGCTGTTTGGCTTGTTCTTCCTGTTGTTCTATGTCCATAGGAGTTGGTTCTGGAGGGGTGGAACTGGTGGGGGGTGGGGGAGTGAAGGGAGGGGTTGAGATTTCTGTTGGTGATTTCAGGAGACTTGGATGATAAAGCTCTTCATCTTGGCACTCCTTCTTCGATAACGAGTCTGTAACCCAGTCCGCACAAACGATCTTAATGGTTCCTTCATGCTTCAGTGCTTCTTCATACTTAGCCTTTAAAAACAATACACCAATTGATACAAAATATTTCAAAGACTGAAATATGTTTTAGAACATGGAAAGAAATTCTTTGAAGAACATGTATGTTTAATTTATTTACAAATCATTTAAAAAATATCTGGAGGCATAATTAGAAAACTTTACCCCCTGCTTTTCTCCAGTAATTAAATGTGTGCAATGTTTATCCAGGGTACCCTGACACTTCCCTCCATTAGCCGTTAACATGGCCCACAATGCATTTGTATCCTCAATAGTCAACTTGACAAAGATCAATTAACACACATCAATGACCTCATTGTACACAATATTTAACATGCAAATGTAGATTACACAACATAAAGCAAAATTTCATGAGCTGCACACCTTTTTTAAGGAGATACACACCTGAGAACAGCAGGCCACCACTCCACTGAAGATCTTATCCTCTGGACTAAACAGCTCTAACCTTAAGTGGGTCAAGGACTGACAATGAACACAAGGCTTTAGATCAAACTGTTTTCTTTTTGCATTTATCCAGTTATCTGTCATATTTTCTCAGTTTCAGGTCTTCCTTTGATGATGTTTTTAAGCATCGTTAAGAACATTTAATGTCCATTTAAAGTAACTAATTTTACAGTCTTCACTTAGCACATCTTAGTCAATTCATGCCTCATTGTTTACATTTAATGTAAATTGTTGCCACTTTTTACAAAGAACAAGTCACTGTGTTTGAGAAAATTGATCCCTATATTAAACTCTATACTAGTTCAGAAATACAGATTTGAAAAATTAATTACAACTTAACATTGTAAAATAATTTATCATTGTAAAATAATTGTTGCAGCAAATAAGGATACTCCAGCTGCTTGTTACACAGAACCGACATCCTGACCCAGTCACTCTGTAAACAAAAAAAAAGATTCATTATTTTATTATCCAAGTAAATTTATGGCTTCAACTCACCCTTACAATATCAACAAGAGGCCCATGGGCCACGTCGCTCACCTGAGAAGCTTTGACCATTTTGTTCTTTACCAGATGTCCCCCTTGTAATACATGATGCATCCCCACCCTAACCCACTGATCATAATTTAGACATTTTGAAATCTACACTACCCCAGGATCCTTCCATGTGCACATAAGTTTCAGCTTTTCTAGCCCAGTGGTTCTTGAGAAGAAGACTTTCGAAGATTTTTCCTATATATTTCTATGTAAAACTTTGATTCTCCATTGTGGCCCCGTCCTTCCCCCGGGGGTCATGATTTGAACAATTTAGAACCTACACTACCCCAGGATGCTTCCACGTAAGTTTCAGCTTTTCTGGCCCAGTGGTTCTTGAGAAGAAGATTTTCAAAGATTTTTCCTATATTTTTCTATGTATAACTTTGATTCCCAATTGTGGCCCGGCCCTTCCCCCGGGGGTCATGATTTGAACAATTTAGAATCTACACTACCCCAGGATGCTTCCACATAAGTTTCAACTTTTCTGGCCCAGTGGTTCTTGAGAAGAAGATTTTTTAATGACCCCACCCTATTTTTGTCTTTTCTTGATTATCTCCCCTTGTGAGGGGACTTGGCCCTTAATTTTAACAATTTAAATTCCCCTTCACCCAAGAATGCTTTGTACCAAGTTTGGTCAAAATTGGCCTAGTGGTTCTTGAGAAGAAGTTGAAAATGTGAAAAGTTTACAGACGGACGGAGTGACGGATGGACGACGGACAAAATGTGATCAGAAAAGCTCACTTGAGCCTTCGGCTCAGGTGAGCTAAAAATAGGTATCCATAAAAATGAAAATACAATAATTATTCACTTTCACTAATTTGCCCTCATTGCTGTTCACAAAAATTAACTTACCGTAACCACAGGAAGTTCAAATAATTCTTTGGCCTCGGAATACTCATTTTGTGTACAGTAGTCTGCAATAACATGACTGACCATCTCACTCAAATAGCTGTCTTTCTTAGCACCTCCATCATTCAGCAAATCTATAACCTGCAACAATAAGTACATAATTAAAGAAGTGGCAATAGGACATGTAATTTTCGACAAAAAATGGTACAATTGTATTGAATGAATTGAAATGCCTATCTTTGGACTGGATAAAATGTATGGAGATAACAATTAGTATTAAAGTTCAAAAGTCCATAAAACAATACAAAATAAGAGCAATCACTAGCTGCAAAAATGTAGCCCTCTCCCTTTTTTTGTGGGGGGTGGGGGTTGAAAGAGAGGTAGCCCTCTCCAGAAAACATCAGATGAAAAAAATTGGAGAGGGCTACATTATTGCAGCTAAGCAAACACGGACCTCCAAAACATCAGAGGTGGGATCAGGATGGCACACCCTCTTCAAAGGGGAGATATTAAAGGGAAAGACGGTCACCCAGGCCATCTTTAGAAATATTTTAATTATTAATTGTGTCCTTTGACTGGTAAAGTACATTCCATCCCTTTGAAAGACATGACTTTGTATGTGCCATCATATTTTTTCATCACTTATTTCCGAATTGTCAGAAAAATGTGAGAAGTTCGGGATCTTAATCCTTAAATTTTAATTTAAGTCTGCAAAGTAAGAGAATATAAATCTATTAAATTCTATTTTATATTTTTTTTCAAGTTGAACTTGTGAGCTGATGAGAGGGAAACCAGGCTTCAAAATTCACTATATACGGGAATACCTAATTGAAGACCTACAGGTAATTGAAGACCTAGAGAAGACCTACGGAAGACCTACAAAAATGTGGGATATATACAGCAAAACTGATGTGATATTCTGATTAAGCATGTCCTAAATATACAAAATACACAAAAAAGTTTTATAAAATGAAGTTTTAAAGTGCATTTTTCAAGCTCGGCAAGGGGAACTATTTCTTCTCTCAGGCGACCTACAGCAAGAACAATAACTCGCGTTAATAACAAATAAAACATATCAGAAAAATGTAATAAACCAAAATGAAATGACATTTAATGAAGGAAAAAAATCCTTGTAGATAATTAAGATTAATACATCAAAGATGAAAAAAAAAGGAAATATTTAATCAGATATAATTCCATTTTGTTCAAAAAAAATTATTTCAAATATTTTTTTTTAACTTGACAAAGCAGAGACACATACATTGTACATAATTTATAATACCATCATCTGATCAAATATAGAAATATTATACGTACATGTACATGTATACAAGTTATATTCAGTATTTTATGGATAATATGTGTTTGTAAATATTTCAGTGTAAAATTTATTTCAGGTTTGAACTGTTGATCATCAATAAAAATTCATTGACAGAGATAGAATGATTTAATGTGTTCTTGTTATTAATGATACCTGGAAATGTTTCTAATAATACCTAGTAAAGATTATAAGATTTGCATTTATTTAGTGAATGAAAAATTTTAAATTTCAGTAAAAAAAAAAATTGAAGTAATTTTTAAAAAAGAAGAGAGATATAATCACTTTCAAATACGTTTCATTTTTACAAGTAAAAGAAAAATGGTTTTTATCAAAAATATGCATGTATTTCATTATTTTAAGTTCTCATTATATTTATCTTTCAGTTATTTATTTTTCACATTACAAATTTTAAATTTTAAGAAGAAATTTACCAGTGGAAGTAAAATGTGAATTTTTTTCGATTTTGGTTCGAGGATTTAAAAAAAATCTTCATCTTTCATATAGTATGTATTTCTTGGCATACAGCATGTTATTTGAATAGACATTTAATTTATTAATTTTTCCTTGCGAATGTCATAT
The DNA here is from genome assembly GCF_032062105.1 of Saccostrea cuccullata. NCBI lineage: Eukaryota > Metazoa > Mollusca > Bivalvia > Ostreida > Ostreidae > Saccostrea > Saccostrea cuccullata. The sequence continues at coordinate 56,263 of NW_026938598.1, read as the reverse complement.
AAATGTGTTAGTTTGCTGAAGGAAAAAGTGAAAGAGAAAAAAAAATATTCAAAATGTAACTCATTTCAGTTAATATATTCTGAACAAATGCACATTTATTTTATTTGTTTCGGTTATATAATTTAAAGCAAATTTCTTGCAAGCATTTTAAAGATATTTAATAAATTTAATTAATTTTTTAATTTGTTTGTTCTGTAGACTGCAAATTAACATTCATCTGAGCAAGTGGGGTGTGTTGATAATTGCAATCAAAACACTGATATATCCTCAGGGTGCCTGTGTATACAACACATTAGTAAATATTGAAGCCCTTAGTTCAGGGTGATATTGGCTAATTGAGACAAATTCACAGCATACATATAGTAATAGTTTAAACTTGAATTTTTAATATTTATCCCATAAGATAAATTAAAAGAATTACAATATTAATTTAATATTAGCTATATATTTCAAGTATAATATTAATTTGATAAATGAAATAATCATGATAATTATTCATATTTTTAACCTCATCAAAATTCATAATGCAGATAATAATTTTATCATTATTCATAATTGAAAAACGCAACAAAATCATTTGAATTCTTTTTATTTTTGCATATCCATATTCTTCCCATAAACTTCACATAAAACGAGCGTGTTGTTGTTTACAAGTCAGCCAGAGTTATCGTTCTTGCCGTAGTTCGTCAAGGAGAAGAAATAGTTCCCCTTACCGAGCTTGAAAATTACACTTTAAAACTTCTTTTTATAAATTTTTTTGTATATTTCATATATTTAAGACATGCTTAATCAGAATATCACATCAGTTTTGCTGTATATATCCCACATTTTTGTAGGTCTTCCGTAGGTCTTCTGTAGGTCTTCAATTACCCGTAGGTCTTCAATTAGGCAGGCCGCTATATACAACATGCAAAATGGTAGTTTAAATATCCAAACTGTGAGTTAAAAATTTTGTAAACGGTTTATGTTTTTTGTTTTTGTTTTATTTACAAAAAAAAAAAAAAAAACATTTTTGCGCAAAACTGCATATAAGTAGCTTTATCAAGATATTTTGAATAGCTTAGTAAAGATATATAAGTCTAGATATTTCGAGCTAAATAGCTTATAAAGAGATTGCGCTAATTTAGAAATTAGCGATGAGACTCGGTCTTTTCTTTCAATTAGATAATGCATATTTCTCAAACAACCCATGCAACACTGGTTTGCATACCTTCGAATCAATGTCACCTACTAAATAGTAGGTGACATTATTGAACATGTTGAAGAGTAGTCAAGAATGACTGCGATGAGCCAGTGAATGGGGCTACAATCCGCTGTTCCCGCTGGAACAATGTAAATCTACATCCATTGCATGCTTTACATTGTTGTAAGCTTGATGTCCATATGTCAAACACACAAGAGACCTGAACTTAGGCCATTGCGGTTGTTGCAAATTTTCAATAATTCGGATAAAATTGGAATTATAAATGATTTACCAATAAAAGTATATTTCCCCATTTTGAGATATAAATCGTCAAAATTTAGTATCTTGGCCCTTTTTGACCCCTTAATAAATTATATATGTTAAAAAGATATGCTACACATGCATAATTTTGCAGATTGTCAAGGTAAATACACCATAAATAAATAAAATAAAATAAATATTATGTCTCTGACCACAGGCGCTTGACGTTTGAACCTTTGTGGCAACGCACTTTGAAAAAAAATTTTAAAGTGCGTTAAAATTGGGACAATATCAACGCACTTTGAAAAAAATTTTCAAAGTGCGTTAAATTTGGGACCAACTCAACGCACTTTGAAAAAATTTCTACATCAATATATTTTACCATGGAGACACTTAACGCACTTTGAAAAAAAAATCATATTTTAGTCATGGAAAGATTTTATTTGTTATTTTACTTATTTATCTTTCAAAAAACTAAGCCTAACCCTAACCACAAAAATGAATTGATTTACTCCTGTCGAAAAGAGGAGAAGACGGGTAAACACACAGTTTAAATCTTTATCTTTCCAGTACATAGACTTCTGTGTCAGTAACAAACGGGGGAGGGGAGCAATAAACCTAAAAAGGGTACGCTGCATTTTCAATGCTTATACGATGTATATATCTTTCCAAAATAAGTTTTTTGGGGGGTTTTATTTACAAAAAAAAACTCCCCTGGCCCTTCGCCCAGTCTCGATGTATATGCTATACTCAAAGCATTCATATAATTATGTATTTACCTAACTGGTATGACGTTGAAAACTTTCAATAATAAATGAGTTAGTTAAAACAGATGAAAACAATAAATTTTTAAGTACAGTAAAACGTATGAGAGAGAAAGAATTTTCATAGTTTTGAACAATCAAATTGGCCCCTTTTTATTATGATAGATGCCAAGTTGCTTGAAGCTGTCCTCTGTTAGTGCCCCCTATACACCTTTACATCTACTTATCAAAGACTAGAATTAAAAAAAAGAAGAAACGAATTAATGAACTTAAACAATCGTCACTCTTTTTTTTAAGACCCTTTAATTTTCCCTTTTATTTTATCAAAACCTTGAATATTTAAAACGTCAATATCTCAGGTCCAACTGTGATTTTATCATGAAAAAATTATCAAACCAGAATCTGTTTTTTATCATACCGATTATCTGAAGGAATATTGATCAATCTTTACTTTTTTTTCAAAGTGCGTTAATATGGTCGATATTAACGCACTTTGAAAAAAATTATTTTTTTCAAAGTGCGTTAGCTTGGTCCCAAATTTTAACGCACTTTGAAAAATGTTTTCAAAGTGCGTAATTTTTCAAAGTGCGTTGTAACAAACCTTTCTCTTTATACATAGAAAAATTCCCAATACTAGTATAGGAAAATTTTTATTCTTCAAGAGAAAGGTTCAAAACGTCAAGCGCCTGTGATATACACTGATCGTTAAAGAGTTACACATGAGACTTTACTTTGCATGCTTTAGCCCCTCTGAGATTCAGAGACAGACCCAAAGTGCATATATACATGTATATATAGATATTACAGCACATGTAGAAAAATAGCCGTGTTGTTAAACCTTTCGTGTGCATTGCATAGTGCAAAGTCAAATTTCATATCCACATATACATATAGGGACCTATAACAGAGCTTATATAATATTAGATAAACCAAATCTACACTTTTATTATTTAGATAAAATTGGAAGAAAACTGATAGCAGATATTTTACAAGGAGTGTTAAAAAAGAATTAAAAGAAAAACAAATTTAAAAACCCCCCATAAACACAAAAATCATTGTCGTCAGAAGCAAAGTGAAAAGAAAAAAATCAAACCCACCAAAATAACTTGACAAGCAAAAAAGAAATGTGTCTCAAGACGAAAATCGATCCTATTTCGTGGGGAGGGGAGGGGGTAGGATCGAGGATCAGAGGATCAAACTTCTTTCAATGCCAAATTTTTTCCCGTACACCTCCACTTACCCCTTTCTGACCTAAACTGTAACGTGCCTGTTAAATGTGTGTGTGTGTGTGGGGGGGGGGGGGGGGGGGGATGGGGCGTGTAAGCCTTCCCCACCCACCCCCGGTTCCGACGCCTATGACAATGTCGTACAACAAAAAGAACGCGTACGAGAAGTAATTTCCTTAAAGTTCATTAATCTATATACAATCGATCCTAAAAATTGTCTCTTTTTGATTTCACTCTTCGTCCCTGATTCTATACCTTGGACCAGAACAGCATATACTCCAAAGATAAACAAAAGCCGGCTACTCACAAATGAGTTGGTGCTACAGGGGATTCAAAGTCGACATTTCGAAAATTCTATCATCGATATAATGATTTTCTTTGCAAATTGTTTTTATGCTAGATTTGACTACGGAATATTCCATCTACTTTGATTATACATAGAACTCAAGAGGCCGCGCGAACAATCGATAGGGACGCTTTGAGTTTTTCTTCTATAGGCACTTCATTCTTGGGGGGTGGCGTGGGGGAGGGGGTTTATCCTGTTCACAGATCTGTATTTATTGTTTTTTAAAGAAGTTTGAGATTGATTTCCATTAATTCGTTCTTAGCGGCTTCCTTTTAGAATCGTCTTGAATTTTGTGATGAAAATATCCACCTTGATTTCCATTAATTCGTTCTTAGCGGCTTCCTTTTAGAATCGTCTTGAATTTTGTGATGAAAATATCCACCAAAAAACTCCCTAAAATTTTCATATACGGAAGATGAATACTTGTTCTGACTTGTTTGTTTGACGTTCCAGAAATTTTCACTCATATTGAGAAGCCATCACTAACTGGTGCACGGAACTTACGGCCTTTGGACAATGAAGAATCTTAATTTTTATGCCAACACATACTGCGACAGTCAGGACCTCGGTTTTTTACGGTCTTCTTTGAAGGACCAGTTTCCGCGTGACACATTGGATTCGAAGTTTCGAACCTCCGATGTAAGGATCAACTCCTTGCTCTGCGACTTAATTTAGAACAAACCTTCTAACCATGTGTGACCCCAAAAACTTGTCATATATAAAGGAAACACTACAGAGTCTGCATATTTTCATCAACAGTTTTAACATAATAGCTGTCCATTGGTGGTCCTAATCTTTTTGGTGTATAGTCATTTTAAAGCATCTATATGTTAGGTACCGCCTAATTACTAGAACTAGTAATGCGTTTTAAGTAAATACATGATAGTAATACATATATGTAGTTATTTTTATAGTGTATATCTACTTTTGTCTTTAAAATGCAATACAAACGCTGAACAATTTTGACTCTTTTTAAATCAAAAAATCAAAATCTTAAGGCGTGTAAAAGCATTGAGTATTTAAAATTCCACACCAAAGACCCTCAGTCATAATATAATTAGACCGCAACGAGGTAAGCACATTTTATCTTATGTTCATCTCTTTCTGTTGGCATATATTTATTTGAACTGCATGTTACATTAGAAATATTATGAGGTATAAAAACATTCGACCTTTGAAGTAAAAACATGTACAGTGTATTGATTTACTCTTTCTTCTAACTCTACATGTATATACGAATACATAGCCCTGTGTTTATGTATAAAACTAGCATGAAATTTTTAAAAATCAAAATTCTTATTTTTTTTTTAAAGTCACGAATAAATGATTAAAGAAATGAATAGAAGCCTCTGCGAGAAAAAAAGTTCAGAATTTAGATAAATTGAGGAGAGAAAGATATTTTGTACTACAAGATTAACTCTAGATCTTTAAATTCCTTAAATAACGATTTTGTCCTCCTATTAAAGACCGTGATTCAAAGAATATAAGGGTTTACCATATGAACCGAAAAACAATACCGCTTACCGTCAAAATAAAGAAAAAATCAACAATTATGACAACACAACGAACATGATGGCATGAATTATATATATAGAGGTCGTAAACATAGTAAATGCAAAACCTTATCTGTTATTTGTGTTTTTCCCTCCGATTTTTCTTGCTTTTCAAACAAAGTAACATCGTCTCCCCTTTCCAAAATATAACTTAATTACCTTTACAAACAATGTAATCAACATAATCCTGATAAAATAAACATTAGTAATAGTAGTTAATCAAAAATGAGAGAAGAGAGACTGAGACTTAACAGTTGCCTATATACCGGTAGTTAAACCGACAGAAGAGCTTAATTTAGTTTTGTTACCACTGCCCTAAAGCTACTTCTCTTGCACTTTCCCCTAATTTTAATATATTTCCATTTCTAATTTTTTTTCTCTCTGTGATAACTCTTTGAAAGTTAGCGAAGTTGATTTCTCGATAATTCTACCGGAATGTAAATTAGGCAAGTCGAAAGGTCAGCAGCTAAGGAAGCCTAATATGCATGCAAATCTCGTGCGCATCTGCCCCTGTGTCTGAGCTGATGAGGCCAAATATGCATGTAAATCTCGTGCAGCTGCCTTTGTGTTTGACGTCAGTGGGCGAAGACTATTGAATTGGCATGAGAGTCCTCGTGATTCCTTATCCAATTTTCTTCTCGTTGTCTACGGAAAAAAAATGACTTTAAATGATGGAGGGGATACATGTAGATGTAGGCTTCGTTTGTTGCTATGGAGATAAAAAAAAAAGATAATTCATCAAAAAAATACTAGTATTTTGTTTTAAACTTATCATTTAACCTTGGTATTTTTTAAAAATCATTGATTAAATGCAATTTAATTGAAAGCATAACGCATATATAATTGAAATTTAACAAGATTATATACATTGTGCTGTGAAAGGTGTATAGATCTTATCGAAATATCTGTGTACTTCATTTTGCAGTCTGGGAACTTTAATTTGTTTTTAAAAATGTAAATAATAAATTTTGAGCGCTAATTTAATCAAACAAAAGGTCAATGTCGCCAGATATATATCAGTTACAATAGTTGATAATCACTAAATCTTATCCCCTGCTTGTATATCCTTTGAACTACTTTTTCAAAAGAATAATGAAAAATTTTTTTTAGTACGATATAAATATTCGATAATATTTCTATCTGATAGGGCATTCCTATTTTTGAATCGGGTAAATTTTCTCAAAAGTCTTAAGCTATGAAAAAAAAATCTAAAACGATGTAGTTTATTGACAATCAAATTGATGAAACAAGAATATCAAAAGCCTCGTTTAAAGTCATCATTTCGTCAATTATATGGTCGATACAATGACATTGTCAGCAAATACAATCTTTAAAAATTAGAAAACCAAATTCTGACTGACGTTTTTCATACTAATTGTTAGGCCATTATTTACACACGGAATTGTCAACGGATTTTTCCATTATTTCCCGATCATTTCAAGGAGCACATGGTGGTGTGACTGGTCAGCAGGGGATACTCACTCCTCTATGGCACTTGATCTCGCCCCTGATGTTTAAGAGGTCCATGTTTGCTCTGCTAAAATTTGTATTGTTTAATGGATTTTCGCCCATTGGAGAATTTTTCACTCTTGTATAAAGATGTCATCATATACCGTTGAAGGAATTCAAAAGACCTTTACTCGGCACTCAGGACCATTGAGCAGTGAGGGTAATTAATCGTCTACTGTGACACAGGGTCTTGGTTTTTAAGGTCTTATCCGAAGAACACGCAACTTTCACTCCAAAGTGTCGAGCTCTAGGCAAGAAACTTTTAATCAACTAAGTTCAGTAGCGGTCGAGATTCGAATTCACGACTCTATCACGGAGCGAGCGCTCTATCGACTGAGCTACCGTCTTGAAAAAAATGATTCTAAGCATAGACAATGTCTTACTTCATTAAAATTGATACCCGGTAAATCTCAAAATGTAATTATATTGATCTTCAGAGAAAAAATATTATTAAATCGCCCGTTTCTCGAAGTGGTTAGAGCATTTGCTCTAGCTAGTATGGAGTAGATCCTTATGTCGCGGGTTCAAATCCATTGCGAAACTTGGAGACAGTTACTTTGACTAGACCAAAGTCTCATGTCGCGGTAAGTACTATCAAATAAAAAATCACCCAGTGCTCAATGACACAGAGTGCCAAGTACAGTTCTAAAATTCCCAGCCCCCACCCATTAATATAAAGTAATTCAATATTTCTCGAAAGGGACGTAAAACAAAGAGAGAAACAAAATTTATCCCGCTTCAGACAAATTTTTCGATTACTGATAACTGATTGGATAAAAGCTAATCACATGACGCCCTGACATTTTCCGTATTACGTCTCCGTTTCCATATTACGTCTCCGTCGAGACGTAATATGAAAATCGGGCACGCGATTCCGTTCGAAGCGTTGTTATTGTAAATAGAGCTAATTGCAAAAAGGCTAACGGATTGCGCTGTTTCTGACGTGCTAACGCTTTGCTTGTCGAGAGGTTTAAATACTACGTCACATTCTCGCCACATCAAAGGAAGTAGCCGAGATCGCTTCTCTTCCACGCTAAAGTCGGTCAGCTGCAATATACATCGCCGACGTTAAACGGTTTAAAAAGGGGGACAGGCAGCACAAATCGTATTAAACAGTTGAAAAAGAGCATTATTATACATTTTTTAGAGTCCATGATAAATTGAAGGTGATAATTTTATTTTTATAGCATTTGCCATTTGTGTATATGTATATGTCACAATTTATATTGTATTAACGCAAGCGAAAGGGAAAAAATGGAGCTGGAGAGGAGACGATTGTTCCTTGTTACAGTAGCTGCCTTGGGATAATGAATGTATATACACTGAGTTGGTAAAGGGACCCCCAGGAGAGGGGCTGGTGAATTTTCTGTGTCAGATTATTTCTTTCATATCATCATGTAAGTCAGGGACGGATAACTTCTTTTTTTCAGCCGAAAAAAGTTTGACAAGCCAAAGGAAAAAAGGTAAACTCTATTTCGGGTAGGGTTAGTTCAAAATATATTTTATTCATTGAATTGGATTGAACAGCAGACTTAGATGCCTATGATCCTCCTATGATATGTACCATTTGTGATTTTAAAACTGTTGGTGATGAATATCATTAAGTTATGGAATGCAATTACTTTTCGAAAGACAGAAAAATATTTCTCCGAAACAGATATTGTAATAATCCTAACACTTTCAAATTCAATGGACTAATGAGTAGTAATAATGTAACAATACAAAAAACATTATCAAAATTTATAAAGAAAATTTTTAAAACTGTCTGTCCTTCTTGAATCCTCCGTGTGTTTTATAGATAGGTGACTACATGTTTTTCTCACTCTTTTCTTTATATATTTGTCTATTTCTTGACCCATGACCGTAATTTTTGTTTGTATATATATATATATATATATATATATATATATATATATATATATATATATATATATATATATATATATATATATATATATATATATATATATATATATATATATATATGTACCTCTTGTACCAGTGATCTGGTTTTGAGCGAATAAAGAATTGAATTGAATTGAATTTTCTCAATAGGTCAAGGTACAATTACAAGTACATGGAATTGATGTAAACATTGAAAAAAAAGTGTATGAGGAGTAGATTATCAATTGTTATATATTTAGAATGAATTCAGAGAGAGAGAGATAGAGAGAGAGAAAAGAGAGATCATAGAGTAAAACAAATAAATATAAAATGAATAACTTAACAATGAATAGAAAAATGATAATTATATGAATAAAAACAAAAAGAAAAAAAATCGGGGGGGGGGGGGGGTTAGAAGTACCAGCGAAGGACATATTATTTTTTTGCTGGTCGAGGATAGATTTTTTTTTCGAGAACGGCCAATATATTTCCAATATTTGCAGGAAGTGCATGTGTAGATAGATGTACACTTTACATTCTGCCGTTCGGTATTAATTATACTGAACATACAAAATTAATTAAAACATAACTAAATTGAACTTCAATCGATAAAATTTGAACTCCCCCCCCCCCCGGCCTTCCTTCTTCGCCATTTCTCTTGAATATATGCCTGGAGAGGGGTCTCTATTTTTTCAGCAGTATATTTTGTAAGTTGCAACAATATAAGAATGGCTTGGATTGATACGCGTAATCAATAAATGCAATGGTCAATGACTTATGCAATACTTGATTTTTATACATGTACGCAAATATGAAGAAGTTAAAGTTTGCGATAGAATGTAATAATCGACCAATTTAATTATTCGTAATGGACTGAAAAAAAAATCATATAATGCTTTCATTGATTAATTGATTAATTCAAGTTTTAAAGACATTTAACTATGCTGGTAATATTTAAGAAAACGACAGTAGGTAGGTAAACTTTTTCTCAGTGTCAACTACTTTCAGCACCTATTCTAATACTATATTTTCGGTACATCACTAAAAGTCTAAAAGTGGGGGGGGGGGGGGCAACCAGGTTTTCAATTAACATTTCCTACAGTATAAGTAAGGTTGGGAAAAAAGTGGGGGGGGGGGGCATGCCCCCCCCCCTGTTGCACAAAAATAAAATAAAGGATAAACCAGGAAGTAAATTTTACAAGAGGGTTAAAAGGCCAATGCTTCATGAATTGTATGGTTCTAACAAAAATGTGTTTACTACATTTGTACAAAATAAGACCTTTAAAATCTTTCAATGTTGTCGATAATGTGTTTCGGAGCTGCAGTTATGAGAAAAGAGATCAATGGCATCAGCCAAGTATATTAAGGATCAATTCAGTCATCTGGCTTGTTTTGTCTTCCGACTTTTGTGAAGACTAATATCATTTAGAGTTCAGTTTAACAGTTGTTTTGACCGACATTATGATTTGGAGATGTGATAAATTTTGGATAATATCTGCATTCATACTTAATCAAAAACACCAATAAAAAGATAATCGATTACATTATTTTTTGAATTTGCTGAGTACGTGAAACCAGTATTTAAATATGCTACTACGAGAATTTACCCTAATTTCTTTTATGCCTGTTGATTATTCATCAATCTATGAATTTATGAAGTTATTTTCCACTTTGTTATTTCAGGAACACCACAATGGCGGCCTCAGATGTACCCACTATATCAAAGCCAGTGACCACAATTATCATCTGTATCCTCATTATCCGGGTAAGTACTACATCGTGATAGTGGATTATACATCATATGGAACGCCGTAACTGCCTTATGTGGAAAACTTTCGTTATATGCTGGTACTTTGTCATTATAATTATGCTGGTACTTTGTCATTTTATGATGGTACTTTGTCATATAATTGTATTTTGTCATTATATGCTGGTACTTTGTCATTATATGCTGGTATTTTGTCATTATATAATTGTATTTTGTCATTATATGCTGGTACTTTGTCATTATATGGTGGTATTTTGTCATTATATGATGGTATTTTGTCATTATATGATGGTATTTTGTCATTATATGCTGGTACTTTGTCATTATATGAATTGTATTTTGTCATTATATGATGGTACTTTGTCATTATATGCTACTACTTTGTCATTATATGCTACTACTTTATCATTATATGCTACTACTTTGTCATTATATGCTACTACTTTGTCATTATATGAAGATAATTTTTAAATAGGTATAACATCGGGATCGGGATACCGTTAACTAGTAAACTAGTTTAAGGGAAAAAATGGCGCAAAATTGTGAAAACGCGATCACATTGAAAAGCATCCTCGAGGAACTGGGTCCGCAGGTGATCGATAGATTTGTAGAAGAGAGAATAGATGTTGATAGTATTTTAAGCTTGAGCGATGAATAATTGAGTAGTTCTGGAATTACTACTACTGGCGATCGAATTCGTCTTCGAGAAATGGTCAAATGCAAGACCGAGAGAAGTTCAAACACCAGTGGCGAATTTTGAGGGCAAGCGGTAAATCTAGTTTTCTCGACTCCCGAGGGGTCCGGATTTAGGATTTTTAGGGATTTCTTTTTAATGGTGCACAGAATTTATTCAAATTTTTCATAACATTTTCTAGGTTTAAATGAATTCACTAATGCATAAGAACTTTAGGATACATGCGTATTTATTACTGAATCAGCAGTATGACTATCACCTGCCAAAATGCGGTAAATCTAGTACTCTGTTATAAATGTTAAAACCAAAAACAAACAACAAAATGAAGTATATATATTTTTTTAAAAAACCGAAAACCTCATTCACATACCAGATAATTTGTATGCACAAAAACTCTTACGTATTTTCTTTATTTAATTTAAAGTTATGCTCATTAATTATCGATGCATAGCGATGAGCGGAGACGTGAGGTTTCGTAGATCATAATATTGATATTATTTGGGAAGATATTTCTTCTTTAAAAAAAGATGGAATTAGTATTTCAGTGAAATTGGCGGTGTTAAAAAAATATGAACATATTAATTTTTATAAAATTCATAACATGAAAATGACTTTTAAAGTCAGTTGCCTTAAGAATTTCAATCATATAAATTTTTTTAACATGTCAATGCAGACGATAATCACTTATTATTAAAAGCTTTATTGAAGCAGTGTTAGCTGAGGTAAAATAATTAATTTCCTAATCACCTGATACAGTGAAAGTGAAGAGATACTCTGTCAGTCTGTCAAATAAAAAAAAGTAATTCTGTAAACTGGTAAACTGCTGCTAAATCAAAGCTATTAACATAATTAAGTTACAAAAGTACAATCAAATTAAAAAATGAATAAAAGGGCGGCTCCGAGGTAGAACCATGTCAACGTCGTAGAGCCCGGCTGTGAACATGATGTGACAAAGAGTTCTATTAGTATACAAGGAAAAGAAAGAAAATATGTGGGTGTTTTTATGCATACAAATTATCTGGCATGTAAAAATGAGGTTTTCCTTTATTTGTTTTAAAAAATTGTACTTCATTTTCAATTTTTGTTGTTTTTAATCGCGATTCGGTATCCGTTTTTGGTTTTCACATTTAGCTGAAAGCTCAAGATGAGCTTTTCAGGTGATCACCTGCGTCCAGTAATAAAAACACAAATTTGTTAAAGTTTTTATGTAAACTTTTCACATTTTCGATTTCTTCTCAAAACCACTGGGCCAATTTTAACCTAACTTGGTACAAAGCATCCTTAGGTGAAGGGGAATTTAAATTGTTAAAATCAAGGGCCAAGACCCCTTCCAAGGGGAGATAATCAAGAAAATACGAAAATAGGGTGGGGTCATAAAAAAATCTTCTTCTCAAGAACCACTGGGCCAGAAAAGCTGAAACTTATGTGGGAGCATCCTGGTGTAGTGTAGTATTAAATTGTTCAAATCATGACCCCCGGGGGTAGGCTCGGGGCCACAATAGGGAATCCAAGTTTTACATAGAAATATATAGAACAAATCTTTAAAAATCTTCTTCTCAAGAACCACTGGGCCAGGAAAGCTGAAACTTATGTGGAAGCATCCTTGGGTAGTGTAGATATTAAATTGTTAAAATCATGACCCCCGGGGGTAGGGCGGGGCCACAATTAAAAAATTTACATAGAAATATATAGAACAAATCTTTAAAAATCTTTTTCTAAGAACCACTGGGCCATAAAGCTGAAACTTATGTGGAAGCATATTGGGTAGTGTAGATATTAAATTGTTAAAATCAAGAACCCAGGGGTAGGGCGGGGCCACAATAGGAAATCCAAGTTTTACATAGAAATATATAGAACAAATCTTTGAAAATCTTCTTCTCAAGAAACACTTGGCCAGGAAAGCTGAAACTTATGTGGAAGCATCCTTGGGTAGTGTAGATATTAAATTGATAAAATCATGGCCCCCAGGGGTAGGGCGGGGTCACAATAGGAAATACAAATTTTACATAGAAATATATAGAACAAATCTTTAAAAATCTTCTTCTCAAGAACCACTGGGCCAGGAAAAAAAAACTTATGTGGAAGTATTTTTGGGTAGTGTAAATATTAAATTGTTAAAATTATGACCCCCGGGGGTAGGGCGGGGCCACAATAGGGAATCCAAGTTTAACTTAGAAATATATAGAATTAATCTTTAAAAAACTTCTTCTCAAGAACTTCTGGGCCAGGATAGCTGAAACTTTTCTGGAAGCTTCCTGGGGTAGTGTAGATATTAAATTGCTAAATCCAAGAACCCCGGGGGTAGGGCGGGGCCACAATAGGAAATCCAAATTTTACATAGAAATATATAGAACAAATCTTTAAAAATCTTCTTCTCAAGAACTACTGGGCCAGGAAAGCTGAAACTTAAGTGGAAGATTAATGTATGTAGATATTAAATTGTTCAAATCATGACCCCCAGGGGTAGGGCGGGGCCACAATAGGGAATCCAAGTTTAACCTAGAAATATATAGAATTAATCTTTAAAAATCTTCTTCTCAAGAACTTCTGGGCCAGGAAAGCTGAAATTTATGTGGGAGCATCTTTTGGTAGTGTAAATATTAAATTGTTAAAATGATGACCACCAGGGGTAGGGCGGGGCCACAATAGGGAATCCAAGTTTTACATAGACATTTATTGAACAAATCTTTTAAAATCTTCCTTTCAAGAACCAGTAGGCCAGGAAAGCTGAAACTTATGTGGAAGCATCCTTTTTATAGTGTAGATTTTAAATGTGTTAAAATCATGACCCTCGAGAGAGAGAGAGGCCACAATGGGGAATCCAAGTTTAACATAGAAATATATATAGAACAAATCTTTTAAAAAGATCTGCATCACCCAAGTTACTCAGGTGAGCGATGTGGCCCATGGGCCTCTTGTTGGTTTTCACATTTATAACAGAGTACTAGATTTACCGCTTTTTGGCAGGTGATACATCTGGTTCAGTAATAAAAACACAAATTTGTTAAAGTTTTTATGTACGAATGAATTCATTTAAACCTCGAAAATGTGCCTGAAAAGTTTGAATACTTTCTGCGCATCTTGAAAAAGAGAAATCGTCAAAAATCAAAATCCGGGACCGTTGGTTTTCCAGCTAACAGGCACGTAGTTTACCGCCCCCCCCCCCCCGCACACACACAGTTTGAACCTCTCTCGGTCTTGCATTTGACCATTTCTCGGAGACGAATTCGATCGCCAATAGTAGTAATTCCAGAACTGCTCAATTGTTCATCGCTCTGACAAGCTTAAAATATTATCAACATCTATTCTGTCATCTACAAATCTATCGATCACCTGCAGACCAATCATTAGTTCCTCGAGGATGCTTTTCAATGTGATCGCGTTTTCACAACTTTGTGCCATTTTTTCCTTAAACTAGTTTACTAGTTAAGGGTATCCCGATGTTATGCCTATTTAAAAATTATCTTCATATAATGTTGAAGTACCATCATATAATGACAAAATACCATCATATAACGACATAGTAGTAACATATAATGACAAAGTAGTAGCATATAATGATAAAGTAGTAGCATATAATGACAAAGTAGTAGCATATAATGAAAAGTAGTAGCATATAATGACAAAGTAGTAGCATATAATGAAAAGTAGTAGCATATAATGAAAAGTAGTAGCATATAATGACAAAGTAGTAGCATATAATGAAAAGTAGTAGCATATAATGACAAAGTAGTAGCATATAACGACAAAGTAGTAGCATATAATGAAAAGTAGTAGCATATAATGACAAAGTACCATCATATAATGACAAAGTACCAGCATATAATGATAAAATACCATCATATAATGACAAAGTACCATCATATAATGACAAAGTACCATCATATAATGACAAAATGCCATCATGATTATTATATTGACAAAGTACCAGCATATAATGATAAATTCCATCATATAATGACATAGTACCATCATATAATGACAAAATACCACCATATAATGACAAAATACCATCATATAATGACTAAGTACCAGCATATTATGATGAAATACCATCATATAATGACAATGTACCAGCATATAATGAAAGTTCTCCACATAAGGCAGTTACGGCGTTCCATACATCATATTTCATAAAGCTGAATTATCAAACAGTATGGACCAATACAAGCAGTGATTCCCTGGAAGTATGATAATTATATATCTTAATACATATATAATAATAACATGCCTCATAAGACCAATTCTATTTTTGATTTTCATCATATAATAAAAAAAATAATTTATTACTGTTTAAGAAATACGAAGTAAATAGAATATATAGACTTACTTGATCACATTTCTTTATTTTAAGGTATTAACCATTGGCTATGTTATTGGTGGGTTCATTATAAAGTTCTACCTCTCCTATCTGGACGAGTCGGTTGTTTACATACTAGATCACGTGACCATCGGAGCCTTACCCCTGGGATCCACGCTGATGTTCCTGATTTACTCCCTGATGCCCTTTATGTTGCTCTACTCTGCTGTAGGGTTGATAGGCCTAGTTATGTTGTTTAAAAGAATGAGGTTTCTGTTGATCACGGTAGGTACTAACATTCGAAGTTTTCTTTTCAGTTAAAGCCGGTATGACGTCGATGCTTAATACTCTCCGGTCCATGGCATCGTATCCCACCCTTGTTGTTATGGAAGTCTGTATTAACTCTGCTACCGATTTGTATTGCTTCAATGTACGTTTGAGCTTGATTACAGTTCGATGTCTCCATATTTTATATTGAAAATTCCATCTTCTCTCTTTTTGTTATATTGCCAAATAAACCTGAACGACAAAATTCAAGAATGATTTGATCTGTTCTTTTGTGCTTGCTATGAAAAGAAAAAATACATTCATTTAAAAAAGTCAAGTCAATTTTATTTTTCATTTTCAATGTTAAAGGGATTCTGAAAGTTTCAAATTTAAAATCGCATACTTCAAAAGAAAAATGGGGAATTAAGTTAACGTTGCAGTTGGATGAAACTAAAGTACATGACATCAAAACGATAATGCTTCAGTATAAGGAACATACACCAAATCTCGAAAAAATCAATTGTCCCTATCTAACCACTTCTATATGGTTATTACATAAAGTAACATTATGATAGTATAGATGCACCAAAATTTACATTTGCACAGTGTGCTGATGTCATTTCTTAAACATACTTGTCATTCATCTACATGTAAAACTGTTTTCATTTTATTTTTATCCAAAGAAATAATGATTTTTGAAACTTTAAAATGTGAAATACGGAATTGTCTGAGGTTTGCTGAATGTAAAAAAGCGCCGTTTCAAGAAATGTTTTCAGTTATATGAATAGGATGAAAAACAGGTTTCATGAGGTACAGAAATATGATCGCTGATCGGATTTCTTATAATCCTAAAAATGGTTTCACGTTGATGAAACATAAGGAGATAACGAACAGTATTCAAGCTCAAACGTCCATAAAACAATACAAAATAGCAGCAGAGCAAACACGGACCTCCAAAACATCAGAGGTGGGGTCAGGTGCCATTGAAGAGTTGGCATCCCCTGCCGACCGGTCACACCTGCCTTGTGCTCCTTGTCATGATCGAATAACGGAAAAATCCGTCGTCAATTTAGTGTAATAATAATGAACTAACAATTAGTATGAAAAACGCCAGTCACCATTTGACTCTATGATAAACTGTATTTGCAGAATTTATGAAGTTTCTCTCTATAAAACATGTTTGCATAATATGGTTGTATCGTTGTAGTATTAATGTTAGAAATAATTTAACTAAAAATGTTTTTGTAATCAATTTCTTAATTTCCTTAAAAAAAAATAGCAAAATTTCAGAAAAAAAATCATTCAAACATATACATGAATTTAATAATCAAAAGCAATATGTTAAATATCTAATTATGATATTATTCTAGTCAAGTGAATAAATATATGTTTAAAACTGATTTTAAAAGAAAATTGACCAAATCTGGTGTTTTTATATACTAGTACATTTTAGAATTATTTGTTGAAAAAATGTTTTGTAGCATGCTGTTGGTCATTTGCCTTTAATTGCCATGGAAGTAGTGTACCTATCGTTAGTATCATGGATTGTGAGTGAGGTATGTGCGTGTTATTCTAGATATGATATCAATATATTCGATTTTAATTTTTAGGTCACCTGAGTCACTCAGGTGACCTATTGCTATCTGTTTTCATCCGTTGTTGTACGTCGTTCGTCGTCAATCGGTCATAAACTTTTGAACATTTTCAGCTTCTTCTCTGCAACCACTGAACCAATATCAACCAAATTTGGCACAAAGCATCTATGGGCAAAGGGGAACAAAAATTGTGAATTTCATGATCCGTGCCCCCCTGGGGCCTGGGGGGTGGGGCCAAAACCACTTAAATTAATGAAATCTTTAAAAATCTTCTTCTTTACTCCTGGACATTAAACAGTCAAACTGTTTGCATGATTGTAATCAGCATTGAGTCCTCTACCAAAATTGTGAAATTCATGGCCCTGGGGTCAGGGGTTCTTGTGCTAGGGCGGGGCAAAATAAGTATATAGTGAAAATGCATTATTTCTTTGAAAATCTTCTTCTCTGCTCCTGGGTGTTAAATAAACTAACTAAGTACACAGTTATGATGAACAAGCTTTAAGAGTGCCTCTACCAAAATTGTGAATTTTATGGCCCCAGGGTCAGGGGTTCTGGTGTTAGGGCGGGGCTCTATTGATTATATAGTGAAAATGCATTATTTCTTTGAAAATCTTCTTCTCTGCTCCTAGGTATTAAATAAATTAACTAAGTGCATAGTTATGATGAGCAAGAGTGCCTCTACCAAAATTGTGAATTTTGTGGCCCCAGGGTCAGGGATTCTGGTGTTAGGGCGGGGCTGTATTGATTATATAGTGAAAATGCATTATTTCTTTGAAAATCTTCTTCTCTGCTCCTGGGTATTACATAAACTAATTAAGTACATAGATATGATGAGCAAGAGTGCCTCTACTAAAATTGTGAATTTTATGGCCCCAGGGTCATGGGTTCTGGTGTTAAGGCGGGGCTCTTTTGATTATATAGTGAAAATACACGAATTCTTTGAAAATCTTCTTCTCTGCTCCAAAGTATTAAATAAACTAAGTACATAGTTATGATGAACAAGAATGCCTCTACCAAAATTGTGAATTTATGGCCCCAGGGTCATGGGTTCTGATGTTAGGGCGGGGCTCTATTGATTATATAGTGAAAAAACATTAAATCTTTGAATATTTTCTTCTCTGCTCCTGGGTATTAAGCATATGAACTACCTATATAGTTATGAGCAAGGACCCTAATCTTCCAGAATTGTGAATTTCAAGGCCCCAGGGTCAGTTACCGTACCATAGGGGGGGGGCTGTACTTATATACTGAAAAATAATGAATTGTTTGAAATTTGCTCCTTGGTATTAATCAAATACTTTTGAAAAGCAAGGATGCCTTTTCAAAAATTGTGCAATGTGTGGATCTAGGCCTAAGAGTCAAGGGTTCATGTGTGGTAGCGGCACTACTGATTATTGCTGAATATTACTGATTTGTTGAAATGCATTTTTGTTCCCCTACCCTGCCTATAGGTATCAAGTAACCAAACTAAGCAACTGCTAAGTGTATAGTCATGATGATCAAAATTGTAAATGCTATAGCATCTGGCTTAAAACATGGATCAAATTCAATCACTGGAAAGTTGTGGCATAATGCTCAGGTGACCTATAAGGCCCATGGGCCTCTTGTTCTATAGATTAATCTGTATCATAGCTTATTGTGGAATTTCAGAATGATCATGCAACATCGGACGAATTTGAGTTGGCCCACACAGCAGCGACAGACAGAATGATCTTTAGAAGTGACTATCAGGATTGGTCCAACTTTTTTAGAACTGTAAGAATTCAAAGCTTCAAAAAATAACATAGTCATGAAGTTATAAAAAAAGGAAATAGAGAAACAAACAAAAAAATCAATTGCACTATCCATAAACTACCAGACACTGTATATTTACAACGTTTCATATTCGATTTGAAAGCCTATAACCTATCACTGTAAAGAAAGAAAGAAATCCAGACCGCTTCTAAAAAATTCCTGTTTGTCGGATCTACCCTGATGAAGTGCAATTTACATAATTGAACGGATTACCTACATGTATTGCTATTACGACTACGTAGTAAATTGCACGCTGTTTTTTTCTCTCAAATTAGCGTTAATGAATATGCATAAATATGTGTGGATCGTTCAATAATTGATAACGCGAATTACTTCAAGCAAAGATTACACACTATGGACATATAGAGGCTCTTAACTTATATATGGAAAAAATATTTCTGTCAAACCCTGCATGATTGCAACAAGAAATGCTTCACCATGTCTTTAATTTAATGAATGAAATATATGGTGATATATGGTGATTACGAACAGTATTCAAGCTCAAAAGTCCGTTCAAACAATACATAACCGGAGAAGAGCAATCACGGACACCATAAACATCAGAAGTAGGATCAGGTGCCATGGAGGAGTGAGCATCCCCTGCCGACCGGTCACACCCGCCGTTTGCACCTTGTCATGATCGGGAAAGAACGGAAAATTCATCTACAATGCGTTGTGTAAATAATGGTCTAACAATCAGTTAAAAAAAGTCAATTAATGTCAAATTCTAGTAAATGAATGGTGCCAATCTCGAGAAATAAATTACTTTAATGATGCTTCATAACTTTAACTTGATCAAATAAGTTATTTCGGGGCATAATTTGTCAGTAATCACGATAAAAAAATCATATATTAAACTGTCATTTCGAATGAAAAATTAAGAAAAATAGTCTTGAATATAGGAGTTTTTTCCATATCAGACAAAGAAAATGTATCCAAATTGCCTACAGTCTTTCAGAAAACGGTAATTTGTATGTTCATGGCCTCTTCTTTGAAAGAATGTCAAATCCAATATAGGTATCGGGACTACTTTTCATGTAATTTCAAATTGAATTCCACGAAAATGCTTTATTTTCTACATAATTCTATTAGAGTTGTAAGTTACGGGATCTAGCACCAAGAAGTTAGTCTAAAGACATTTACTAGATCCTGACCTAAAGCGCTTGATTTGATATGTTAAAGGCGTCCTTTAAAATTTATGATTCATATTTGAACGAACAAATTTGGTTCTGAATATTTTTATAATTGTGATTATTTAGTATGAACCCCCCCCCCCCCCCTACTGAGATGAAAAGTTTTAAACATTTAAAGTAAATTAACGAGTTCACATTTTTATCGAAAAAGCAGCTGTCAATGATATCAAAAAGCCTGGAACTAAATTTATCGTCAGGAATGGTTGTGTTGAAAACTCGAAAGTTTTTAAGCTGTTGATTTTGGTAAAATCTTGTGATTTCAATTTTTTTCAAAAGTTCCTTGAAATTTTTAAATATCCACATCTGATTTACTCCACTTCTCGAATAAATTGTAGCACAGTGCTCTTGAAGTTTCTTCTTCACCACTGTTAATTTCGTAGTGAGGAGTGAAGAAATAGGCTTGGTTGAACGTTTACTGAAACCTGCTATGTATTTTTGTTATTGGTTATTGAATACAGAAGGATAGATAGTTTTCATATTGCCCCTCAGTATTTTAATACCCGATTGTAACATTGATCAGATACATTTAATCCATTTTGACAAATTTTCAACGTCTTTTTTCGTATCTTGCCCATCGCCTGGCGTAATCTCCTACAGAATCCATAATATTTATGAAATTCTGACGCAGTTCCTCAATGTACAGTCAGTGAATACTCGTCTTTACTGAACAGTTTCGGAAATGCATGAAATACCTGATTTCAAGTATTTACTGCAATTAATAACTAGACTGACTCTTTTAAGATAACATCATTGCAATATCTTTTGTTTATCCCACCTTTATCGTACCCCTTTTTTCTGTACTTGTTGCTTCATGAAATGATATGCAATTTTTTCCTTTGAATTTGGTTGAAAATACTTTTAGTAAGGAAAATGATTCTGTTTCAAGAAAAATATCGAAGAATTTTGTTTCTATCTCTGTAGTTAGAATGCTGTAACGTGACGGGACAACCGACCAGCAATGCCTGGATTGTAGACTATTGGAGCTACTACTGTAATTTCTCGACGGCATGTCTCGATGTCATCCACAGTTTCATCACAACTTACGGAAGTTTCTACTTAGCTGTCCTATCTGTCAACATAATTGCAAGTGTCAGTATCTTTTTTAAATCAAAATTTTATTTTTTAACGTATTATTAAAGTCACTTTATGTCTAAATAAAATGATTAAGAAGATGGAATTTCAAGAAGATTCAGAAAGGAGTCAGCAACATACATGTATATGATAAGCAAAAATATGATTCTCCATACGCAACATAGTTTGAACTTTATTGTATTTACCCCTACAGTTGATGAGTTCCAATACTTGAAGGGACCGTGTGCTATATTTTATTGTCTATATATGCTGTTGTACAATTTTGAAACAAGTTTGGATAAACAAAACATCGAGAATATATGCTCAGTAATTTCTGTAAATTTTTCTTTAACTTTTCATCAATTTATATCTTTTCAAACCCCCGGTAATTATAATGCATGCTGTTTTTTTGTCTTTGGATTTCTGATGGCACTATAATCTTTTTGAAAAATTATCAGTAGATAAGGTATGTTGCGTATGTCCTTAACATATATTTTCAAATGAAACCTCTAAGTGTAATATTAAATAAAATGTTTGAAAAAAGGATTGGTGTTCAAATATATATTTTTCTGTTTTGCACGATATAGTGTGTGTCAGTGGCAGTTACAGAGTATATGTACAGAATGAGCAAGACCGACATCAAAGACGTTAGAGAGAGGAAAAAATTTACAAACGGAATACTGGCAGATCTTCATAGGTACTCAGTGGCTGTTTGGCAGAGGTAATAAAAATGAACATGGCTTTATATAATAAACAATTAAATTTTATGTTGAATTATATCAATCAAATCAAAAAAATAATGCATCTATTTTTTGTTATTTCAGAAATAAAATTTTATGGATATCTGGATTTTTGAAGATTTTTGATATAGTAAGTTTTTTTTTTAAATTTAATATCATTCGTTTAACTTTACAATAAACATCCGCTGAAGTCTGAACTTATTATTTGTATACCTTTGCTTTAGAGGAAATATGAACAAAGTAATAACTGATTAATTTAAAGCGGTGAATATAAATGAGGTCGATTTTAAAGTATAAATAAATTTTGATATTCCTATTTCTATTGTTTTTTGTAGATATACGAAATAGCGTTGGGTGTTTCTTTGTTGATTCTGACTTTTAGTTGGCTTCGTGACTACTACCTAAAGGACGTCATCTGGCAAATATGGAGAGATGGAATATCAATGGGATACCTAGAATACATACTTACTATAACCTTTCTCTGCGTTTTATTAGTTTCGATTGTTCTGAAAATTTTAAACTTCATTGCAATATATAAAAGGAAACGCATTGCACTGATAGTGGTAAGCATTTTTCTCCCACAAGATATATGATTTATATCGATACAATTTTTTTTCCTGTAGAAAGAACTATTGATATATTTTTTTTTTTACAATAAAAAGATATATTTGTCTTTTTGCAGTATATAATTAGCGAGTTTTTCGTGCTGGTGGTAGAAGTCATCATTCTAATATTTTTCACCTTTTTAATAAGAATGGTAAGTTGCTAAAATCATATACTGAATTAATAAATATAATAATGATAACAAACAGTAATAATGCTCAAAAGCCCATTGAAAGAATCAAAATATGAAGCAGTGCAAAC
The DNA here is from genome assembly GCF_032062105.1 of Saccostrea cuccullata. Lineage (NCBI taxonomy): Eukaryota > Metazoa > Mollusca > Bivalvia > Ostreida > Ostreidae > Saccostrea > Saccostrea cuccullata. The sequence continues at coordinate 33,251 of NW_026938598.1, read as the reverse complement.
ACGAACCTCTAAAGACACCAAAGTGGGATCACGTGCCATAGATCGAGGAGTAAACATAGACCGATCACCAATGCTGTGTTCTCATTTTCATGATGGGGTAAAATAATATACGATTCAATATAATTTAATTCAACAAAAATCAGTGTACTCTTACTTCAGTGTTTTTAATCACAATTTTTGAGAAATGTAAACATACTTTTGCTCATTTTTCTTGCAGCTTTACTGTTGCATAGTTGGCATTGAAAGCTACCACTGCCAATTTTCAAATAATGATCACGGGAAAGAGGTAAATTACTATCATATTATCTATTTTTATGAAGATTGATATAAAGATAGTGTAAATATAATGAGTACATTATGAGTACATCTACTATTTTCCTTTTACAGCTATGTAGCAATACATTGGGAATCTGGGATAGAGCTACGATTATCGTATGGTTGTCGTTTGGATTTTTGGTATTTCACATAGCAATAAAGGTATGGAGTTTCTATTAATATATATTAATATATTTTTATAACATATTTGGTTCAAACTTCGAATGATACACTTACAAACCCAAAGAACCTCATGACTTTTGATCAACTTTAAAAGGGAAAAAATGCTTACATGTTTATAGAATCAAAGCTTACTGAAAGTTGAAAAGAAAGTAAACAAAAAAATCATAACATTATACAAAATATAAATGGATTTTTAGAGAGTTAAAAAATAATGGATTGTATTTTAAATAGAATTAAATAATTCTTTTAACACGATCTTCTAGATCTATGTAAGTTTCCTCTTCTTCTTTTTTTACAGACAATACATCTCGTAATGGCTGATAGAATATTCAAGGCAATTAGCCCTGCGAAGGATAAGGGACAAGGCGGATTTATATATTTTTTGTTTTTGAAAATTAAAGGGTAAAAGCAAATGAATTACATATTCAATATAATCATATTCGTTTTAAATTATTTGGTTACATAAACTGAATTAAAATTTTAAAATCAAAATGTACATGTAAAGATCTTACCTTGTTCCTTCTCATTTACCTTTCAGGGCACCGCTTACAGCAGCAAACGTTGGCGTGGGAGTATTCATGATGGTAAGTAAAATTACGCTTACGTTGTATTTAACTGAAATATATTTTTATCACTTAATTTTGTTCTCTTTTTTAGGTATTCAGTACCATTTTCCTATGTGGACTTTTGACGGTGCGATACGACCAAAATGCCTATACGAGAATTACCGACACACTACACGGGATTTTTCATAACGGAACTTATGGAAACGTTGGAACCATTCGCGACATGTCATATATAATGATGGTTGTTACTCTTATTCTCTTATTCCTAACGCAGATACCATTTTTTGTGGGGCTGTATTTGGAAAATTCTAAACTTTTAATCGGCGTAAGTATGGATTTTAAATAAATATATAAATATTGCTATTTTAATATCTTTACTGATTAAAAGCTTATGAACTTGATCCTGTGGATTGGTAATACGTTTCTCGTTTTACTTTAAGCCAGTCTCTTTTCAGAGCAGTTAGCCAAAGCTAAGATGTTCAAACGTTTAATCAGACTTTTTGTTACATATTAAAACTAGTATATTTATTTATAGGTATATTGGGTTGGGATTTTCCTATTTCTACTACAAATTACGTCATGGTTTATGGTGAACTTACCGCTTAGATTGGTAAATAGTGCTTAATCACATTTATCTATCAATTTACGTATTTGATTATTTCTGTATGATATAGTAATCCTGTTGCTACGTATGCTTTTCAGGTGTACTGCTGTTTGGATGGTATAAGCCAATGTGAGTTCTACTCTGAGAAAAATGACCTATACATGGTAAATATAATTTTTCTCAAATGTCTCTGAGAACATAATAGGACAGATAATTGTAATGTTTTCTCAGTCTAAGCATGTGTTATATGAATTCCTAGCTGTGCTCTGGAGAAAGCGACCTGTGGAAAAGCACCGCCATGGAAATCTGGCTTTTCTGGACGTTCACGCTAGTTACCTTTCTAGTGCAGGTAATTTTAACGAAAGAGAAACCTAACGCACCTGTATTAGTGGAACTTAACGAGCAATAAAATATAATCTGAAAAATGTCTTGTACAAGATTACTTTTTTGACCAAGCGTCAGGAAATCTTTTGTATTTATCTTATAACTTCTTATAGGCTTATTTTTCAGAGAAAAAATATTTGTAAGAATGGATTATTTTACTTAAAAACATGTAACTTTTTATACTTTTCGTAATAAATGTAGCCAAGTAAGGAGATTTCTAATTTTAACAAACTTAATTAAGAAGGAGTGGTCTTGCTAAACAATTTTAATATAAATTTCCATATTTTATGTAACAGATTGCTTGGCTTGTCCTGTGTAATAGATTCTACACGAACACTTTTAAAAGCAAAGGGATATTTATGCTTTCTATGCAGTCTTTGAAACAAAATTTTATCAGGTAATACATTCATAAGTATTCAACTATCTTTATACAGTTAGCGAAAGAATGAATGAAAAGTTTCATGAGCCGCCAAACTTTGTAAAATATACTTTAATCCATGATTAGTTTTAATTGATAATTTACAGATTTAAAGAAAGAGTACTAGGAAAACTTTCCGATAATCCGGTCACAGCTATCATAGTACTGACAATATCGACATTGGTGAGTAGAATTCATTCTCTATATGTCAATTTTAAACAGACTGGATTTTTCCCATTTGTTTCCTTTTGGAGGTCCGTGTTTGCTCTGCTCCTATTTTGTATTGTTTTATAGACTTTTGATTTTGAATATTGTTCGTTATCTCCATATGTTTCATTAAAAGCATTGAGATATACCTTTAAAGAAAAAGGCATGAATTTTATTTGATGTTCATGATAAATTTATCCCATCAAATTAGTCAATTTAACATAACATTTATTATTTTGCAGGTTGTTGAACTATCATTTGGATTCGCAGTAGTTATTTATTATTTTGTCCATGTGTATACCTCTGAGGTGCAGAATGGCATCGGACAATTATACCACCATATTTATAATATCCGGTATTTAATTAATGGACTCGCTTACACATTGATGGCGGTAATTCCTTTGTGTATGATCGTCCGTCCTTTTTTGCTTTGGTTGATCCTGTTCAAAAGGAAACTTAATGTGTCATTTTTTGTAAGTTAAAATATTTCTTATTAATGGTAGGAATCTTTAATGGGGTCTTTTATTTTTTTTAATAGAATGAAATGTATAAATAACCTTTTTATGCAAAATGAAAATTAGTGGATTATTGTACATTTGATTTCTCAAAATGATATTTTTTTTAAGTTTGTTCTAGGATTTTTAACATTAATTATCGGAGAAATTGTCATGCTTGTCCAGTCTTCGATCATTATGAATGTTGTAAGTAGATATATGGTATTTTCCATCTTGTTTTTGCACAACAATGTACGCATTTTTGGTACTTTATGTAGGAAAGCAAACTTAATTAAATGGTGTGGTATAAATAAAATACTTTGTTCTTACAAAACTCTTCTGTTTCCCCAAAGTTCTACACCTTCGGTTGTGAAGAGCTTGGCATCTATTACACCATATCTGTAAGTTGCATAGCTCATTTTCTATAATAATTTATACTAAATGTGGTCACTGCTAATTTATTTTCACATTTGGGATGTGTTGGTTTTTTTTAAAATAATTGTTCATTGTTCTTTTAGAGCTGCGATACCTGCAGGGACGTGATATACAATGTTGGAGTCATCAACTTATCATTTATAACGCCCCATCTCCTTCTTAATGTAAAAATTTTATCAACTCTTTCAATGCCTATTTCTATTTTTTTCATATCGATCGCTAACTATATAAAGAGAATTATAATTTTATTTTATAAACCTAGATCATATACGTCAAACTCGTGGACAGGATGTATCCCTTTCTAAAAGACGATGAAGACAAGAAAGGAGTTTTAAAGATATGTCTTACGACTGTTTGGCATAAGATGCAAGTTTTTATTTACAAATTCAATTTCAGAATTATTTTAGCAGGTATTAATATTGCCCAATAAAACTTGTAAACATATTTTCCTCTTTTTAATTGTTTTTCGTTACTTCTTTATTTTGTGGTAAATAAAAAAAATCTTATTCTCTTTAAAACTCTCATTTGTGACAAGGGCGAAAGAGGCGAAAATATACTGGTTGCAAAAACTTCCCTGTTTAAAGTGGTAAAATTTGATTTGTCATATCTTATGCACTTGAGTGCACAAGCCGATGTATGCCAATGTTGTTATTTTACAGAAAGTCATTATTCGCTGAAGAGAATATTTACAAATTCTTCAATGGAGTACAAGGATTAAGTCTTGTGAGCATTACTTAACATTGGACCAACAAACAGAAATGATTAATTCATATTCCATCAACATTCTAGTAATGTAAACTGAATAAATTTATATTACAGTTGATTTGAAAATTTCTATTGGAACAAATAAAATTTATAGAAATATTTAAAAATGAATTACTGTATTATCAATAACTTTTTTCTCGTCTTTAGATTGTAGAAATTGGGTACTGTATAACAGTCTATACTATGTACTTTATAAACTTTTCTCCGATAAACAACGATGTGCAGCAGGATCTCGGAGCTCTGAGTAAAGATCGCTATGACATGCAGGATCTTCTGAATGCTTTATCTTTCACTCTTATGGCTATTATTCCTATAATTATATGTTTCCGAGGGATTATGCTCTGTGCTGGTTTACACCGTCGTCCTGTTTTCATTTATATAGTAAGCTTTTATATATCAAAATGCTAAAATATTTAAGTAAATTTATACCCAGAATGAGATGCAAAAATATTGCAATTTAATATTAATGTACATACCATATTTTACGATATCTTTTGTTTTCTGTTTTAGATAATTTCCAATATATTTGTTATTTTCTTAAATCTTTGTTTTCTGTTTTAGATAATTTCCAGTATTTTCGTTATCTGTATTGGGGAGATAGTCCTTCTTGTGCAATCATCCTATCTTATGGATACGGTAAGTCAGGAGCCTTTTCTTAATATATAAATCGATTGCAAAATATGAAGAATAGATTCGGTTTTTGTAAAACTATGACAATTAAATATCTTTTTTTTACCTTATGTTGGGGATTAAAAAGTTAAATAATTTTTTATGAGGTTAGACTTGATGTTGTTGGGACAATGAATTAATGTCTGATGAGTATATTCTGATAATTTACTCAGAAATATCGTTACCCATAAAAAGCATGATTAAAAGATGAAAAGTAATTAAAAAAGAATCAAATAATTTTCAAGACAAGGAATTACACTAAAATATTCTTGATTGTCTAGTCCTTTGCTAAAATTAAGATCTAAAAAATCATTCAGAGAATTAAAGTAAGAACTAATTTCAATATTTGAACCAAAAAAAAAATCCTCGTTTAAGAAAAAAATACGAAAATTATTCAACAACATTAATCCTGTGAAAAGCATAAAATGCTTTTACTTTCAAATATATGAATTTTAAAACTATGTTGAACAATACTTTTGGATACTGAAACATTTCGGATGCATAATCATAATATGCAGGCAAAGTACTGGTAGACGATAGAGAAACTGTGTAATTATTTTCAGTTTGTCAAAAAATGAGTGAAGGGGGGGGGGGGGTGAATTTAACCATAGAAATCTACACGAAAAATCTTTTCAAAATTGTATGTTCAAAAATGCAAAGCAATGCATTGACACAGTGATATGGAAAAATCATCAGAAGTAAAAAAAAAAAAATTATCAAATGAACCTCGTGGTTAGGACGGGTCACATACGAGGATCAAAGGTTTTTTAAGGAATATAATGGAAAAATATCTTAATTTTTTTTCTCAAGTACAATAAAGCCATGATAAGTCTTCTTTGATGTGGAATCATCCTCGCAAGTGTAGAATCAGGGTATTGGGGATGAAGGTTTTACATAGGAATTTATATGGAAAAAATGTAAAAGATTTGTTCTCAAGAATAGTGAAGCCATTATTAGTCATACTGATATCCCCAGATAGCGAAAATTCAAGTTTGTTTAAGTGGGGTGGGGTCACATTGGGAGATAATTTTTTACAAGGAATATTGTGGGAAAAAACCTTCAAAAAAACTTTAAATATCATCTGTTCAAGAACAGCATAGCTATGTTATTGTAAATGGAATATAAACGCATCCTAATTGAACCTTTGGCCCATGATCCTCTGGTCTTTAACTTGAGTTCATGAGTGGAAAATGTTTGGATAACTTGTGAAATAAAATATTGTAATTTGATAAAACATTTTTGGCGTATCTTTATACATTGAAATAAATGTCAAAGTTCGTTTTTGTTCTTTAGAAATTAGGAACAATTTCTAATTATTTGAAAGATGAATACATCTTTATTACTAGTATTTTCTTAATGAATAAATTATAAAACACTCGAACTTACGTATTGGTGATATGTTTTTTTTTTTTTACTTTTAGGCATACGATTGTTTTGACCGAAGTTCTTCTCATTTTTCATATAAATTTTCACAGGTAAATACATGTAAAGAGAATGTAATGCATATTGAAACTTTAGGATATTTAATAATCTGAAAAATGAATTTACGTTTTTGTTGTTTGTTTAAAGTCTCTACGATAATTTTTTCGCATATACATATTGAGGGTACCATTTGTCGGTGGAGGGATGCATATTGTATAATTGTACTGGGCATGTAGGGTTGTGGAGAAGCGAGGGATATTTTTTGTGCTTTTTCTACTGTAACACGCGACCTTGAGGATGTTACTATGATCTCATCCAAATGACCGGTTTTCAATTCCCGCAGTGTGATTCGAACCCGCGACATAATTTAATTTCAAAATTCACGACATTAGAGTAAATGTTTTAAATACTGCGCCACATAGACAAGACACGTTTTGTAATTCTTCTCAAAATGACCTGATTTGTTTACATGACTTTTGTTTATTTTTTTACTTGTTTTTTTTTTCAGTTCTGCGATACAAATCTTGCATATGTTTTTGATATTGTGGCTATTCTTATTTCGTATTTGGCAATTCATATAGTTCTGAATGTGAGTATCCTTTATCATATTTTAAAATTAAGATGAAAATATAAACCTATAGTGGATGTATACAAATATGCATGAATTTAGAAGTTTGATTTGATTTGGTAAAAGAAATAATTTTAATTGAAATATTATTTCTGTAAACGCAGTGTAATTTGTTTTAGGTGATAAGCATAATTATCCTCGATAAACTCTATATGTATGCTGGGGATAAACCGAGCAAGAAAACTGCATTTGTAACAACGTTTGGTCTTCTATTTACATACTTGTGAGTAGAATTAATGGATTTATTATTCGATTGATTAGATTTTTGAAAATACTCTTTACAAAAATCCATTATGTTTTTTTTTTATCAGAAAATCATCAAAAACGATTGTTGCTAACTTTGTTATCCTTCTGCTGATGTTTGTAAGTAAAGTAATGATTTTTTTGTTGTTGTTGTTGTTTTTGTACCTTTTTCTTATATTCTTTTATGTGCTTTATCAAATGGTTAATTAATGGAAAAAGATCATTCTTAGTAAAATAAAAAATACGATGGAGTTTTAATCATTTAAGATTACTCTTCCTCAAACTAATGAAATAAATGAAAACATGATGAGATGTTCATGTTATGTAGATCATCCGCATGCTGTTTTGGGTTGGCTTAGTGCTAATGGGACTTACCCCTGGATATATACATACCGACCTTCTAGACGCAATGTGTAAGATATATACAAATGATATGAATTACGGTTGGACTACATTGGGTCTTATGTATTCTCATATGGCCATCGTTCCACTGGATATTGCCTGCCATTGTTTTGAATTTGCAGCAGTGCTGAAATGGAGCAAGCAGTTGTTGAAAGCTGTAAGTATTTTTACAACAGAAGTTTTGTCTATACATATACCCAACGGAGCATTGTGTTTCTGATTAAAATTTGAAATGTTCTTATTTAGGTGTTCATCATTCGACTACTTTGGATATTTTCCGATATTGTCTGTTTTACATTATCGTCGATTATTCTTAATTTGGTAAGTAAAGTGCATGTATTTATAAATAAAAAAGTCTTAATTTTGTTCCTCATTGTTAAAAATGTTTATCTTGTAAAGGGAATCAACTTTCATTAGTATAAATATTTGATATGGTGTAAAATATAACCTTGTTTTTAAGGCATATTGTATATGTGATCCAGACTCCTATTGTGCTTCATCTGATTTACAAACATATAAAGACACAGTAAGTACAATCATTCTATACTCACCGTCAATGAAAACGCAACACTCTAATTTTAGGGTGAAAAGTATATACGGGTTATAACTATGTACCAAAAAAGTTATGACATCTTTTATTTTGCCAAATCAGTTATTTAATGGTTGAATGGTTTCATTCCATTACCGAAAGTTGATTTTTTAGCCCTCTTAAAAGATAATATTTAAATAAAACACCCCCCTTCCGACCATTTAATCAAAACATGCAAGTCCGCCATGTAGAACATACATGTACGCAGTCCGATTTCTACCATACTTTAGGTTTACCAATGTCTTTATCTGAGCGAAATAAATATTCTTGGGCATTTTTAATTGCCTGTTGTTCAGATACTGCGGTCGAATTTTCTCTAACTTGGCATAGTGTAGTAACTCTTGGACTTCTGGTCAAGAAACTGTAATTTATGCAATTGAAACACATGAGCCTGATGAGTCGTTATATAGTGTACGTTTGCATATGCAGCTCTTTTTTCTTTATTTCGAGAATTTCCAGCATTAGCAATGAAAATCAGTCATTTTGAGGAAATATAGGCATCACATCCGGTAAAGAAAGAAGGATTTTTTTCCCGGGATTTTAGTACAATATTTATGATAAACAGCTACAAAACCTTGAAAACCCAAAATATTGTTAAAAATTTTATTAAAAATGCAAAAATTTGATTTCTGTTAAGAGGGCTAAAAAGCAACTTCCGGTAGAGGAAAGAAATTCATTCAACCGTTAAATAACTGATTTGGCAAAGTAAAAGATGTCCTAACTTTTTTTGGTACATAGTTATAACCCGTATATACTTTTCACCCTAAAATTAGAGTGTTGCGTTTTCATTGACGGTGAGTATATATATTTTTTACATCCACTTAATATTTTTGTCTTTTTTAGGTATTCTAGTTATTCTCTCCTACATGCAGTTATAAACTCTGAATCATATTTTATGGACCTACCAATTTAATAAGCTAAGAAATTTTATCTTTTTCTTGCAGGTTTGCAGTAATGTGGGTTTACTCTATGACTCCGCCGGGTTAATGGTGGCCTATACTGTAACAAATTTTTGCTCTCATGTAAGTGCACCTAAACTACTAATATTGGTCACATTTGTGCTAAATGTTTACATTCCTCTCAAACAGAGTAGGTTTCTGATTGAAAGATTTCCGGCACTTTTCTTCTTTGTAGATTTTGTAAACATTTTATATTTTCTTTTTTCTCTACAAAGAAATCAGTCCTTGAATTTTCAAAAAAAAAACTTATTATGTCAGGAAAAAGAGCACATGAGGATCTAGATGAAAACTCCAATGAACACCGTAGTTTTTCCTCTCTTTCTCTAATTAATGCTTGCTATTAAAAAAAAGTTGAAAGGAATAATACGAGCAATATACGGATTTTCTATTTTCAGGTTTTGGAAATTGTAGCAAGTTTTTATCTGATTAAGAAAAGGTCCAATTTAGTTGGTTCCACCGACAGAGTAGGACAGGAGACTAATACTGCCACCAGTCAGGAAGAGCTGATAGATGTAGAGGACTTATAGAGCTGATCGATGTAGAGAACTTCTAAAGGGGAAGCTTCAGTCGATTACTGCCTGATTTAATGGTCAATGACAAAGAAGAAACAGAAATCTATTAAAGTTCTTTTGGGAGAACTGAAATACATATTCATTATCTGATATCTATGTGTTTTTTAAAGTTTTTTTTTCTCAATATTTATATTTTTTGCAATTACTGTTGAAATAACTATCACTCTTGAATAATAATATTTATAGTGGTTGTAATATTGTTTTGGATTTAAAATGTATTTTGGACCACTTTTTAATCAAAAGTCTTTAAAATGAGCGATCTTCCAATAAAAGTTGCAACATATACCTAGTTGATTCGAAACGCAATCTTGAGCGTGTCCTACGTATGAACAATTTCTAAAACGAGGTAAATTATTGACAAGCAAATTGATGAAACAAGAATATCGGCAGTCTCGTTTAAAGTCATCATTTCGTAAGTTCTATGGTCGATGCAATGACCTTGTCAGCAAATACAATTTATCATTGAGTCAAATGCTGATTGACTTTTTCATACCAATTGTTATTCCATTTTTTATACACTGAATTGGATTTTCCCGTTATTTCCTGATCATGACAATGAACACACGGCGGGTTTGACCGGTCAGCAGGGGATGCTCACTCCTCCGTGGCACCTGATCCCACCTCTGATGTTTCGGAGGTCCGTATTTGCTCTGCTCTTGTTTTGTGATGTTTTATGGACTTTGAGATTGAATACTGTTCGTTATCTCCATATCCTTTTTATATTGGGAAAAGGAAATGGATCTTTACCTGCAAATGGGAAAAGATATGCTTATAAGGCATTCAATGTCTCAATCATTATACCCCCCGCTTGAAAAGTGGGATAAAGACATGCTTATAATGCATCCTCTCATACCACTGAAGGAAATTTAATGAAACTTTCACATTCTTAATTACATATTGCTATTGTGCATATTTTACTTTTTGATCTGATGTATATTTTTGATTTTCCATTGCCATTATATTCATATGGGAGGCTGGGTCATGTATTGCTCACAGTTATTTCAACTTCATTGCAAATTGGGTCATGTATAGTTATTTTTCATTTATTTTTTCTTACATTTAAGGCTGAAACAACTTTGATCTCAATGGGGAACCCTACCATAGAACGTTAATCTGTAATGTTAAAAGCTTCTTTCAAATTGCACTTATACACCCCTACTATTGTTATTGTGATTTAACTTCAAATATAAAAATAGGGTAGAACCGGTTTTATAAATTAAATTGGCAGTAAACAGGAAATTGCTATAGTCCGTTTAATTCTTTTAAAAACATGTCCTGTGAAAAATGTGTTTCCAGACCTTTCTGATAGACTTTCATGATTTTCAACAGAAAAGGGTGGCTAAATGCAATTATATCTTAATTTTACGACAAAAATTAGAGCTCACTAGCGACCGATACTGGTAAAAAAATGTGTAATATCATCTACACGGGCAAACCTTTATTTGCCTTATATGGCTATTGTTATAATGCGCACAGAGGATCTAACCACGAGCAATTGATTATTTGTTGATTGAATACGTTCACGCCAAATGCAGGTTTAGATTTCACTTCGAACACGTGGTTCAGGTCAATCTATGATCATATCAATAGAGTTTAAAATAAAATGAAATGTTCATATGAACAAAATGCAAAGATTAGAAAGTATGAAAGATGTCACGGGCGCTTTTAATTTGTTGTTTTTTAGAAAAAAAAGTTTATAAAATGTATATGTTTAGTGTCAAGTTCATATGCATTTACAATGAAGGGCATTGAAGTGGTAAAATTGTCTGTTCGGATGAAAAGTTTTGAGCTAAAGTTTCTTTAGAAAGGAAAACATAAAACAATACATAAATATAACATCCAATGAAATTGACGCACCGAGCAAATACATGTGCCATGCTAGCTCCAGTAAACATGATAAAATCATAAATCACGGACAAAATCGTTGCAATGTGTGTTTTCCATAAGCGGGGAGGTGTAACTCATGTTGATTGTCGCGGGAAGTGCAGTGTCCTAAAACATTACGACGAATATTCCTTTCTCGTTTCTAAAGAAATGGGCGTGTCGTTATGCTATAAGTGACCTTCAAAACATGACTCAGAACTTTTCGTCCAAATGGAAAATTTTACCACTTCAATGCGCTTCATTGTAACAGTTTAAATGGACAAAACATTTTATACATAACTATACTCGTGGTCAAACACAATTGTATTCACCGATAGTACAATACAGGAATTTATCTAGAAAAATCCTGCCTTAACCCATGATGCAATTCAGCTGTATAAATAATGGACTAACATGATAGCAGAAAATTGTATCATAGATAACATAGATAATACTTATAATTTAAATTTGAATGAATTCAAGAGAGATCAATGAAGTACATTTCTACAGAATGATATAATAGGGTGCTGAAAACTAAAACGCAACATAACTTTTCTGTTTACCATGTCTTCACGTGGTAGTCACTTCCTAGCCACATTTCCGTGAATAATTTACCCTATCTTGTATTCGCTCTCGCCAGAGCCACTGCCAGAGCTACTCTGAACTCATCGGGTTTTATAATTTGTAGAACACCGAAAAATAAAAAGTTCCGAACACATTAGTAGGGGTGTTATAGTACAAATATAAAAATGAATCAAGAGAGAATCAGTTCGAGAAATTTTGATGAAAGATAACCAATCTGCAATTAATTTGTAATGCTGAAGTCGAAATGTCCCTAAAAATTAATGTCAAGTGATCTGTCTTTTGATCTAAATTCTTTAAAAAAAAAGAAATTTATAGACTGAAATGTTTGGAGATATGAAACAGTATGCAAGTTTAAAGTCCATAAACAATACAAATTAGGAGCAAAGCAAACACGGAGCTCCAAAACATCAGAGGTGGGATCAGGTGCCATGGAGGAGTGAGCATCCTCTGCTGACCGGTCATACCCGCCGTGTGCTCCTTGTCAACTTCTGGAAACAACGGAAAAATGCCTTGTCAATTCAGTGTAAAAATAATGGACTAACAATTAGTATGAAAAACGTCAGTCAGCATTTGACTCAATGATAAATTGTATTTGCTGAGAAGGTCAATGTATTGACCATAGAACTTACGAAATGACAACTTTAAACGAGACTGCTGATAGTCTTGATTCATCAACTTGTTTGTCAATTATTCACCTCGTTTTAGAAATTGTTCATACGTAGGGCATGCTCTTGGGTATCAATTGAGATAATTGTATAAATTCCTGATGCAAGTGATGAAGGTAAATTGCTGCAAAAGTAATTGAAGTTACGATTGAAAAGTCAAAACGTTCCTAATAGAACTTATTTGTTAGATTGCCTTTCAGGTCTCTTTCAAGTGAAAAATCCAAATATGAAACAGATCTGTCAGACTCTGTGGTATCTTTTAGCTCACCAGTATATATCATATATTATGATGGAAATTACCATTGTTAATTTACAATAAGGCGTCGATATGTAAAAATATCGTGTTGAAGGTAACAAAAAGTGTTTTTACGCATTAGATTTTGGATAATTCTGTTTCATATGAATACAAGATAGGTCTGCTATTAACGGGGCGCAATTGGTACCAGTGGAAATTCCAATCGATTGTTGAAAGACCTGGTCTCCAAAAATACATGCAAGTAGATACTGTCTAACAGATATTCAAGCTCAACTTTAGAGTATTCGTGTGTATAATCTGAATTTTTTCTTAGGTTTGCAAATGACCAATGACAAGGTAAGAAGTTTACGAGTTCCATTTTTATTGAAAAAAGCAGCTGTCAATGATATCGGAAAGCCTGGACTTATCGTGGATTTATCATGGGGAAGGGTTGTGTATATAGTTGAAAAGTCGTAAGTTCTGAAGCTGTAGATTATGGTAAAATCTTGTGATTTCAAATTACCGGTGTCCAAAAGTTCCCTTGGATTTTAAGCATCCACATCTGATTTACACCACTTATTGAATACTTTGTTGCATAGTACTCTTAAAGCTTCTTCTACACTAATTTTGATATCTAAGTGAGGAGTAAAGAAAGAGGTTTGATTTAGCCTGATGAATTTTATTACATATTTTTTAAAAAAAATCTAGAATAAATTATATTTTTATTACTTAATTCACGTGTATAAATATACACAAATTAAAACGCAAAAGTTGTTTACTGCCAAAAATTAAAAATCGGTCTGACATTTATATTACTTTTTGAAGGAGGTTCAATAGAGTTTGTTAAAACAAAATACAGGTAAAACCGATGGTTGTCATTCAGATTGCCTTGGTGAGATATATGGAGATAACGAACAGTATTGAACCTCGAAAGTCCAGTAAACAATACAAAACAAAAGCAGAGAAAACACAGAATCCAAAACATCAGAGATTGGATCAGGTGTCATGGAGGAGTGAGCATCTTCTTACGACCGGTCACACCTGTTGTATGCTCCTTGTCATGGTTGGGAAGTAACGGAAAAACCCGTTGATAATTCAGTGTGAACATAATGGCGTAAAAATTAGTATGAAAATGTCAGTCAGTAGTCAGCAATTGTATTTGCTTACAAAGGTTTTGTATCGACCATAGAACGAAATGATTATTTTAAACTAGAATGCTGATATTCTTACTTCAGCAACTTGTTTGTCAGACAAAAGGCAACGAAGAGTGATCGTTTTCGAAAAAGGTTTATCTCTGATTTAACTTAGAATCAATGAAAGCTGGTAATTAGCTTATTGGCGTTTGCTTTGAAAATGTTTAAATGATGTTTGACCCCAAAATATTCATTGGGAGGCCGTAATTTGATGCTTCCTTAATAATTTTTTTTAAACATTATGTTTTTGAAAAGGATGTGCCACCCATACTTTTGACTATACGAGCTGATAGGCAGCCTGAAATATTGAATTTCTTTACATATTGCTAATGCATGATTTTTCACGTGATGCATGTCGACTTAGATAGATATTACCCTCGTAAACACTAAAAAGATTTTACACTCAATCTTTATTCCTGCAATAAACTGTTTATTTGCTGTCACAAACCACTTCTGGATGTCTTCCAACTGATTCGATATGAAGCGGCACTCAAAACAGTCAACTTTAAAAGGTATGGACTATTGACATCTTGATGTTACATGCTTTTTCACTTCTTTCACTTGTCAGCAGTATTCAATTCTATGGTCGGTATAATCAAATATAACTTCTGAATGGATCGATTGCATTTTGACATACATGCTTCTCATCGATCACTTGTTGGCTTGATAAAGAATATGAGCTATTATGTACCAGTTCAAAGGATTTAAAAGGCTTACAGCTAGTGTGCCCTGGTTTGTTTCATAAGTCAAATAGGATGCTAACTGATCCTAGGCATCTGATCCCTGGGTATTTTTTTAGTTCGTGTTTTGCCCTGTTCATAATGCGTATGAGCTTAATTAGACTGCTAGTTATTTGTTATTCTCATTGTTCATGTTATCTGAGATTTGATTCATCGTATTATTTCCCTCTTCAACGGTCCCATTAATAAATGGTTACTTTTGGGCTAAAACCTGTGTTTAAATATCCTGTATATCTTTGTATAATAAAACAATCGGTGATAAAGAATCGAGAGGGATTATTTATTGGTAGTAATATAAAGAATATAAAAGCAGGTTTAGTTTATTTTTTAAATATCAAACTCCTGTTGTATTTTACTGTTTGTCACAATACCTTCAGTATTTTAAAACAAGGTCTAATAAATTGCTCAGGAGTAAAGTATACCTGAAGTCAATACTTGAAGTCTTAACAAATCATTCTAATTAATGGATATTATATAAACAACCAAAATCTATGAAACATCCAGAAAATGTAAGTATACTAGTCTAAACTTTTATAGGTAATTATGATTAATTGGAATTTCGGAAATTTTAACTTTTTACCGCTTATCCTGTCATGAAAATAAATTGATAATAGAATGAGATTGTAAAAAATGTGAATGTGATTGTACACATTGTTAAATTGGTATCAACTATTACCGGTATTTTATATTTGCTTATTTCTTAGGAAAATGCAGTTTTTCAAAAAGCCATGGACTTTATGTACAGATCTAACCACTGTTATTATTTTATGTGGTATAATTATCAGGGTAAGAGAATTTATAAATAAACAGTTAAAAAACAATTAAAAGAATCAAAGCGCCTAAGTTAAATGTTTGATTTGAGCTTATTATCTCCAAACATAGTTTTATTATCTAGAGAGTACATTATATATATATGACTGATTGAAAAAATCCATTTGTATGTGTGTTTATAATATATGAGGATAACGTACAGTCATGGAGCTCAAAAGTTCTCTTTGTTAACATTAATAATAGGAGGCATAGCCAAAAAGGACCTCTGTAAATTTAAAACGTAGGATCAGGTGCCTTAGAGGAGTAAACATCCCCTGTCAACGGGTCAAATTCATTGTGTGCTGATAATCATGATCTGACAAACGATCAAGTGTGAAAGAATGACCAAACAATCTGTATGAAATACGAATTCAACTTCGTTTTAAATCATATTTGGAAACAAGGTCATTGAAGCAACAATAAAATGTGAGAATTGTTGACTTAAGAAGGACTTCATATTACCTCTGACAGTTTTTGTCTGAGTTTAGTAAATTTTGTCAAAGAAGAGGAGTACACCAAGATAAATTATTCTTTTTGTCGTTTTTGATACTGTGTTTTAATTGTTACTAAAATTAAAAATTTCCGTGAACCACTTTTTAAATAAACATCTTCTAAGATTTTATTTTAGGAAATTAAATTATTATAGCTCTGTTGTAATTTTTTGCCAAAGGAGCGATTAGACTTTGAACTTTTTGTTCTTTTTTTTCCTAGCGGTGTACCTGTCATGATATATATTCGTATTACATTTACTCCCATTTTTACAGGTTTTGTCGATCTGGTACGTGGTTGGAGGATTTATCTTAAAGTTCGACGAACCCTTGCTCAGTGTTGATGGTATTGCTTTCCTTAACAACGTGTTTTTGGGATCCCTTCCTCTGGGGTCTTTCGTCAACGCCTTGGTTCTGTCTCTGGTTTCATCCATTGTCATACATACAGTCAATGCGGCGATCACATTCTTCGGCTTCTGTCGGAAGATGAAAGGCTGTTTAGTTGCTGTGAGTTTGAAATTTTAGAATAATATGCTGATAGATTCGTAGATGGGTAATAATGTTCAATAGAAATAGATTTTAAAATATTGATTTAATATCCGTGATTATGTTCCAGAGTGCCACAATAAATATCCTTATGATAGTATTCCATTTCCTTACCTTCGTATTGATGTGCTGGCTACTTGATGAGGTGAGAGGACAAAAAAGAATTCCCTTTCAGATTCTAATAGTTGGAATTTAATTTTTAATTCTTTTACATTCAATAATTATACTTTCACATGTAATATTTTAGATGAATTTGAGCATTCGTCGACAATTACAGCAGATATTTATCCTGAGACCAAACAAACATATACCGGAGGTGGGTAACCGTGAAACTACAGTTTCGTTTTTCTATATATTTCATTTCAAATGAGTATTATTAAAATTATTTTAATCTTAAGTAAGTTTATTTATTTCAATTAATTAAGTTTTGGACTTTTGAAAACTTGATCAAAATTTTATCAGGAGACATTTAACACTATCTTCTGGATAGGAATATCCTTTAAAGATATATATTTTTTTTTTTGCTAAAAAAAGACTACATGTATATAAACAAAATCATAACTTTAAAGATAACACTTAAATTACAGCTTAGATTTGTTTCTCTGCCGATGTCACGTATTGGCGTAAGCATGACATAGGACTTTTGCGAGCAAGTTTATCTCCTTATGCGCAAAGACATGTTTAAGCTAATCAATAAAAATATATTGACCTTTCATTTGACGAAATTACATTCAGCTTTAATTATCAAAAAATCAACTAACTTTCAGAGTTTTTATGTTTTGAGCATATTTTATTGACAATATGTCCAAGGGATAGGACACAAGTTCCAAAACCTTAGATACCGGTAGTCCTCTCTATTAAAAGAGTTATCAGAGAGAAAACAATCAGAAATGAATATATTTGACAATATATAGACCTTTTGCACATTTAACAAGTGATTTCTCGAAGACATTTGTAAGAAAATAGGCCAACTCTCTGATAGATATATTATTACATTTTTCCTTTCTCAGAACTCTAAGAAATACCGTGATTATGAAATGGATAGTGTCTTAAAGGGTCTTAACAATATCTGTCAGTTTAAATCTAGCATTTTCAGATATCATGTGTCACAAAACATTGATGTTTTTTTTAGCTTCCCAACGAATTTCAATCGGACAGTTCGACTGTTATATTTTAACTCTCCCTTTCTCCTTTTGAATTACTGAATCCATCTGAACACTCTGCAGATTGGATTAGAAGATAACGTAAAAAAAAAATTGTTTTTCCATATATATAAAAAATATCATGAAATTAGGAGCTATTAAATAGAACTTTTAAAATGTAAAAAAAAAATAAAAATAAAATTTAACATTTACTTCTATATTTATTATGATACACTGTATATTGCTTTTCTTATTGAACAACGGTCGTATTATAGTTATTGCCATCTATGCTATAGTATATATATAGTACCCACATTAAGCGTATTTGGAAATTGAAAAATTTATGTAACAGCTAAATATTTAACTTTCCAACATTGACAGAATCATACATAAAAACGAGTATTTTCCACATCTTGGAGCTCAGATCGTATCTGATTTACTTCCGTTAGGAAAACAAGAAGCCAAAGTTCACAAACAGAAATTTATATTATTAATTTCTCCATTCATGTATTCAGTTCATAAATTCAATGAATAACCAACCTTTTTGATGGCAGGCAGCAGTTTAGAGCATTTTGTTTATGTTTTTTGAATCTTATGATGTTTATAAGGGGGTCAACATGAAATACATGTATATTGTAGTAATTGTACTCCGTGAAAGATTACGGGGTTTGAATACTTATTCTAGTCTGGTTGACCCCCTTTTTCCTATACACATCGTGTTACAATGGCATCATGGTGTTTGGAGTCAATCTGACTAAAGCCAGACCTCTATTTACGCTATCGCATAGAGTTACATTGAGTTTTTGAAGGGTCTGTCTCCAATGGTTATCTCCAACCAAGGACTCTGGTGATGCCTAAATTATGTCAACTTTTCCAGCTTCTATCAAATTATCTGTCTCTTTGTCTTTGCCTATAACAACCACTGAATTGTTAATTCACTCGCCTGTAGCCATTATTGATAATAGCACCAACAAGAGCCAAATATCTTTCTTATCAATATATTACGTCATCTTATCATCTCAATACTTTGGAAATTTTGTTAATATGGCGAAATTAAGCTATTCGAAAAACCAACGTCAAGCTATAAGAGCTATAATAAAGTTACACTACACTAAAGATTGTGTCCAACTTGTTAAATTACAATTCGAATTTTTACAACGTAAACACAGAACTCTTTACACAACAATATGCCTAGCGGTAATCAAATTTTAATACAAACCTTTAAAAGCTGCCGCAATCTTGCTGAGTCCAAAACACTTTCGCAACTCTCTTACAAATACATTTGAAATGGAAGTGATTTTCCGAAGCCGGTTGGTAACTCTCTATTTTCGATCAAACATTTCAAAATTAATTTTTGTTCGTTCTTAATGGACTAAATACCGATTCTTTTTAAAACTTCTTGCACTGCCCGATCAACATCCGCCATTTTTCTTAATACATCGAACGTCATTTACAACGGCTTATCTGATTGGTTGACAATCTGATGCAATACGCAAATTCAAAGTTCACCAGAATATGACCTCTAATTGGGAGTTATCAGATCCTCTATGCGATAGCGTAAATAGAGGTCTGGCTTTAGTCAGATTGGTTTGGAGTCAGATTGTATAATATTTTGCCTAAGATGTGTAATACTCTATATCTGAGTTCCCTTTTCTGACCCCTCCCCCCGATTTTGTTAACTATGTTTTACTTTGATAAATGACGTATTTTACTTCTATATGATGTTATTTATTTTTGCCTGCTTTTAACATAAAAAACCAAGTTCATTCGTTTCACGGGAGAACTAAGGAACATAAATAATTTTTCACCTGTAGATATTGTGATGCATTCAGAATCTTCACATTTTTATTCTTGTCCTTTTTTATAGATGAGCTGTTGTGGCTTTGACATTGCCAGTTCTCCTTGTGTCACGACCAATGCGTCACTTCCGCCTTGCTTTGATTACATTAAGGGGACGTTAAAAGCATACGGAAGTTCCTTTGCTGCAGTTCTTTTCCTTAACATTGTAGTCTCTGTAAGTTGAAGGCATTTTTTTTGCAAATCCTGTTCGTTTTATGATAAATTTTCATAGATTTTAGAAACTAGTTTTAATTGATATTAAGAATACTAACAATTGCTAATAATTGATATGAAAAAGACCAAAATAATACCCAATGGTAGGATAAACTTATATACAAATTATAATAATAAGTGATATCAACAAAATAATTATTTGTTCAATGTTATCAATTTGAAGTACCGGTATACCAAACTTTCCTTATGTAATTCTTCAACAATGTTAATCAATACATATGAGTTGAATTTCATTCAAAGGCAATAATGGTAATAGGAACAGAGTATCTTTTTCGATATGAACAACTGAAATCAAAACAAAGCCAGGATCCTGATCTCTGGAATATTATAGAAAAATCTGAATTTTACAACGACA
This sequence comes from Saccostrea cuccullata, assembly GCF_032062105.1. Taxonomy (NCBI): domain Eukaryota; kingdom Metazoa; phylum Mollusca; class Bivalvia; order Ostreida; family Ostreidae; genus Saccostrea; species Saccostrea cuccullata. The sequence continues at coordinate 12,701 of NW_026938598.1, read as the reverse complement.
GGAATGGAATGTGCGCTAAAATTAACTCATTTCTGAAGGAAGGTTGGGAGAGGTAGTTTTAATAAAGTTAACTTGTGAGTCTAGAAATGAATCCCAAAACCTAATAAATACAGTATACACATGTATTTAAAAAATGTTTTTATTCAATTGAAATTATTTTGTACAATGTATATGTATATCAATTCAGATAGCTTTTTGTACTCACATTTCCAAGCATGATGTAATCTTGCTTTTATTATTGCCTTTTCAGAAATCCACTAGCTACGAAATTCGGATATCTAAGCGTTCTTCTATTGGTGAGTATATTTAGCCATCTATTCCTATTAATAAATTCAATAACAACATTTTGTTACAATTAAAAAATAGAGATAACATATGACACTCTGATTAAATATATATTAAACACGATATTTCACCTTTTTTAGATGCTCGATGGAGGAATAATTCTAACTATAACATTTGTTAGATATAACTTTAACGACATGACAATGTCCGAGGAACTAAGCTCTATACATGCTTATGGGAAAATATACATCAATATGGGTTACCTCAAAGATGCCCTTCTGATTACCTTCATATGTCTTCTTATTTGGTCGATTGTTGCCAAGGTTTTTTATTTCGCGGGAATATATCTTAGCAGGAAATGCTTGCTAGCTACCGTAAGTATTTTTAAAAAATATTTTTGTTGCTTAAATTTTCAAAGATATTGCCAAACGACTTCCTTTTTTATTTTTCTTTTCTTCCTAAGATTTAAAAGATTTTAAAGATCGTTTAAACAAATTTAAAAAAAAGAATTATTTTCTAAACTGCTAGGAAATAAGAACAATTTAGATTTTCTTTAGGTTTTCTGGGCACCTTGTTCTGTCTGTGTGAAATGTAACTGTTGTTTTTTTTAGTTTATGTGTTCCGAAATTTTTGTGTTGTCAGTGGAGTGCATCATTTTTGGACTTTCTTCCTATCTTCTGCGAGTGGTGAGTGTACTAATTTATTCGTGATTGAGCTGAGCATCAGATATGTTTAATAATTGTTAGGTACATGTATATATTATTTTTTCATCATCTGTTTTGTTTTTGTATCTTTAAAGCTATATTGCTGTGATTGGAATCGGACTGCTTTAGATAGCTGTCCTTTTTCTTATGGATCCACCACACCTTTACCGGTAATGATGAATATTAAAGCAATTTTTTTATTCTACATTAAATGGTATATAATCTCAATCTTTCTCTAACAATATTACATATGAATGAAATCATACGGATTAACACATTCATGCCTTTATTGGTTTTCAAATTCACAAATATGCTAATAATTGTTTTAAAAATGTCAATATTTTGTGTTTTCTTGTGTTTTAATTATCTGAAAATATTATAAAAATATCTCCTTTTGTGTGAAGCTAGAATCATTTTTCAATACATAAAAAAATGTCGTTTGAATAAGAAAATGTGTATAGGATTTTTAGTTGCAATTGAGATTAGTTGGAAAAGAGCACATAATTCAAAAATGGATCAGTGACACTCAGGTGGCACATAATTTACTGCTGTGACCAATGGATCTGCTGCATGTTTATATCATCACTGATTACTCCTAGCTTAGCCAACAAACCTTAACCAGAAACTGTTACCATTTTAATAACATTTGTGGTATTTTTTTTATAGATATGTGACCGATCTTGGACAAACGCTGCAAAATTCATCTGGTTTTCTTTTTTGGTTCTCGTCCTTCACATTTTTCTTAAGGTAACCGACTTTTCAAAGTAAACTTGAGGTACGTTTATTTACCGAGAAAAAAAATATTGTAAAATATCTAAACTGAGTAAAATATTTATGCAAATGTAAATATATTTTAATATTTTAGGTATTTTGTATAGCAAGGGCAGATAATGTTTACAAACACCTACTTGTAAAGACTAAAGCTGGGATATCAGGAAGTAATACTGTAATTAAGAAATGTGGATTCTTCTACTCAGTATATCTATCATTGAGGAGGTATTTCTTTTTTCAATTTAACTTCAATAAATAAAGACCAGTGTAACCTTTTAGGTATCAGATATCCTGTATTTCATCCTTACCATCTCTACATGAATTAAAACATAGTAAAAAAAAATTAACTGTGCAATTAAAAAAAACCCATTAGCTTCACCCAAATTGTTTAAGCTTTGCAGTTTGTGTCTGTAAATATATCAATACATACCGAAGTATTCATAAGAAAAGTTTCTTCAATGCTACATGCAATTGGTAATATTGTTTCGTGGACCCTGAGGTCCACGCAGTAAATATATAAGCGAGGTTAAACCGGATGCCATGGGCAAATGTCAGGCTACACATGCGTTTGAATTCTAAAGAGTGCGCCTATTTGTATATTCATTGGCGGATCCGAATTTTTCTCTCATATTAATACATATACTTTTATATACAAACTTAACATTGATTATATGGCACAAGCATTTAAAAAAGTAGAAGGAACTTGCAGTATATATCAGTAGATAAATTTAACAACCTAATTTAAAAACTTCATTCAACGACTAGTTTTAGCTTTTAAATAAGATAGAACAAGTCTTCACCAGTATTACTTATATGCATCAAGGCTTGCAAAGAAATCTGATATACAGCAATCCAAATATGATAGAGGCCTGTAGCAACGGTTTTCCAGGGGTTGGGGAGAGGGTTCCGTTAAATAAAAAATCCGAGTACTACAGAGCTATGCTACACGTGTACCATAAATCTATTTTCCAATTATAAATTTCTTCCGTATAAATCCAGAACAGATGTCAAATCCCAGCCGTTATGGGTTACATGTATCAAAATAGCCCGATTCTTTAAAATGGCAAAACTAAAGGCGAATCGGAGATAAAATTTTACAATTTTTCTATCAGTCAAAGAAGGAAGATCATTGAAGAAAATGCGAACAGAGCTACATGAATATTGACACGCCTAAAATTTTCTGAAATTGAATTTCGGTTTATAGAAACGCATGCATATGGTCCACATATTGCAGTCATATTTGAAGGACAGCAACTTGTATTGATATTGATGAGGATCACATGGAAACATATATACCTCGCTTATTATTTTTTATTTGATGTAGTAATTGATATCATTCACAATCAAACTGATCCGCTCTGCCTCTTCCATAGAGAAAAAAACTATGTAGGTGGTTAGCACCGTTTTCGATCATCAATTATAATTTTTATTACACCTGTTTATAATTATTTCAAGTAGACTATATATATATCGTTGAGAGGGTATTTTAAATGAACGTCGGAGGGGGGAGGGGACAAAACATTTGGGTACGGTCAATAAAAATATCAGTTTTGAAATTGAAGAAAAATAATCATGTTAATTCGTATATTTCAGGCATCCTCTGACAGCAGCTGTAGTTGCAGATTCAATCCTCATATGTGTACGCACAGTGTTTCACATTTATGTTTGTAGTCATATGCGGTAATTTACAACCATCTATCGCAATTTTCTTTTTAAATTGCTGGCAGTTCTTTGAAAATCTCTCCACTGCTCACTTTATGTTATTCTTTAAAAGCTTGAACCCTACATTAAGCACAAAATATTAAAGAATTTTTTTTCTATTTTAGATTGTTAATTGTGTTTATTTCTGTGGACTCATAGTGGTTCGCTATGGGAAGTCTTCGTATGGTCTTCTAACAGATAGTTTACACGCCATTAATCTAGGATCCCTTGATATGTCTTCTAACCGAGACAATGCTATTCTCATAAGCGTTGTTTCGCTCTCGCTTTCTTTTTTTCTTCAAAGTGGAAAATTCGTATCCATTGGATTGAGGAAGGCAAAGGTTACTTTACTGGTGAGATTGATAAATATAAGTGGATGGAAAAACAATTTTGAACATGTTGAATACTTTGTCACTTTTTTTTGTAAATATATGATTAATTTTCTTTTTATAGATCCTTTGGTCAGAATTACCCTTACTAATTTTACATCTCTGTTCCACTGCAATGTCCAGCATTCTTTTAAAACTGGTATTCATATACCTAACAATCATTCATTTTTAATCATAAAATTTTAACAAAAAAGTTTGCTTAATGTTTATCTAGCAAAACTCCATAAACGTTTTCCATATTTATATATTTCTGCATGAAATACATTTTTTTTCTATTAGATAAGATTTAAACAATCTGTATGCAAGTCTGAGAGAAAACAAAATAAATTTTAATTTCTCATCATTCATTTCAAGTATATCTTAAAGTTAAAAACAACTATACTTATGTGTAATAGACACTTTTTCTGGTTCAGAGTACTTCGTAATGAGCATTTTAATTTAAGGTTCACTGCTGTTCAGATGACACGGATTGTTCATTTTCAGTAAATGGCGTCAACTCTCCGATATCATCGACTGAAGTAAGACTACATAAAATTCATGAAAAATTTAAGATACTGTTTATTCGTTCAGAATTACAGTAGCTGTTCTTTAAAAAAAAACTGTTACTTAAATTTGTATTTAAAAAATGTAAAAAGTCAATATTCAACTTTTTATTGTATGAGCCTGTTAATATATTATTTATCTTGTTTCCATGATTATTTTTACTAGTTTTGTGACTCAAATACTCTGGACCATGCAGCCTTGCAGTTTAGGTTGATGGTAGGATTCGGAATTCTAAGTATTATATTACAGGTAAGAAATAAGTATACAAAAGGGGGTTTGTTTCAAGGCAACAATGTGAGTAAAACCTACATATATGTAAGTGCTTTCATTACTTCTTCACATAATATCGACGTATCGGGCTTCTTTCAGATCCTGTCGATAGTCCTTGGTTATGTGTATTTCAAACGATCAATAGATGGTAAACTTGGAATTTTCAAAGGAGTTTCCGAACTTTTCAAAAGTATTTGGTGTGACATTAAAAAGACAAGGTCTATATTTCTAGCATTTAGAATTAAAGTTTTGCAAAGTAAAAAAATTGTTTTATCAAGATCCTGAATACTAGTAGTCAAGATGCTTATTTTATTTTGATTACATTATCATATTTGCTCACAATTTAATGATATTTTTTTCCAATAGAATTATGAGAATATCAACAAGAATAACAAAAGTAATTTGTGAAAAGGTTAACGGAAAATTGTAAGTCTCTCTTTCTCTCTCTCTCTCATAATAAAAATAATGATAACAACAAAAATAACAAATAACATATTTTTTGCCTTTTTCCTTAGGAGAAAATACACAACTTTACAGAGGATATTCTTTAGTTTACAGATATTAATACTGGTATGTGTTTAGATAAAGTACATGTATGTAGGAACATCAATTTAAAATTTCAAATTTTCATTTAAATTTGAATAACACACTTGAAATGTTGATTTCTTTTCCACAGATTTTAAACATACTCTTCGGGATTGGACTTTTCCGAGTGACAATATATCCAGGATGTATGTGGAGTGATGATATTCTGAGCAACGTATCTGGTGTTAAACTTTCCTTTGGCTTTGGAAACATTGGGGCAACTGTAACTGGAATAATGTTTTCCTTATATATGGTTGTACCTACAACTTCTCTTTATCAGTTACTTGGAATACTAAGTTTAATAGGACGTGCAAGAGACCTATTTAAGATTGTAAGTTATATATATCTACAAGTCTATAAATCTCATAATTTTTATTGATCGTTTATACGTATTGTAAAAATCAATGTAAAACTTGAAAATCAAACAATGATCAATCATATTAATGTGGCAAACAAAATAATTAAGAACAGGACAAAACACGGACCTCTCAGAACATTAGAGTTTGGATCAGGTGCCGAAGAGATGTAAATACCCTCCCTATATCAGTCAGACCCACTATGAGACATCACCATATATAATGGTGAAGTGCTTCATATGAAATATATGGCGGCAACAAACAGCTCAAAAGTACATTAAACAAGTTAAAATCAAATAGGGAGAAGAGAAAACACGGTGCCCTAAAACATCAGATATGAGACCAGATGCCATTGAAGAGTGAATATCCTTTTCCGACCGCCATATTGATTTGGTAATACATGTAATTAAAAGCCCAATTGATTAAGACTTTTATGCGGCTTTCAGGGCCATTGAACAGTGGCGGCTCTTTATGCATGTTATAGCACCAACGCCTTCTGTGAATTGTAGTCTCGGTTTTTACGGTCTCATGCAAAAGATTCGCATCTTTTACTTTAAAGTGCCGAGAGCTTGGCGAAGGAACAGTTGCTACCTTTTTTATCGACTGAGGTCAGTTGCAACCGTGGTTAGAACTTTCGATCTTTTGATCACGAAGTTAGCGCACTACCGTCTGAGTTACCGTTATAAAATGAAACATATGCAAAAAACTTGAAGTCGACATTCAGATATACTAACTACGTTTCATCAATAAACATTTATATTTTCCATTCTAAGGCCGACTCGATATATCCAAGTGAACTTGAATTAAAAGGAACCTCGAAGTCTTTCACATATACACAGGAAAATTGCAACGTATGTCAACCATATGTTTTGAGAACCATATGTTGAGCATACGTTGCAATTTTACCTGTGTAAGCTGCGTTTGTTTTTATAATTAGTTTAAGTAGGGAATGTTTCGTCTACTTAGGACTAATGGTGGGTATGACCGGTAAACAAGGGATAACTTTTCTTACTAGGCACCTCTGGAATTTCTATAGGTCCATGTTTTTGCCCTGTGAATTAATTTGTATGATGTGTAGTTTTGTAAATCTTTGGGGACCATATATTGCTTGTAATCTTTACTTTTCCATTTTTTCAAACATTTTTTTTTAATTCAGTTAACAGTTGGTGTCATTGGCCTTACCATCGGTGACATAATATACCTTGTATTTTCATCTGAACTTCTTCATTTCGTAAGTATTATCACACAACCAAATTTAATTTTTGATGATTGATACAAGAAGAAGAAGAAGAAGAAGAGAGGGAGAGAACTAGAAGAGTGTTATACAATGATTGTTGGCGTTTTTAAAAGAACTTAAGACTGAGACTGAAAACTTCTGTTGATTGTAAAAGTTTGCAAAATTAATGATTTTCTTTAAAATTGCTAGAGTTAGATATTTTTTCTACATACCTTTTAAAATAAATAAAATCATCTATTTCATATAGATAAGAAAGTTATTAGCAGAAATAAATTTTGGTCTTAGTCGTAAGTTCTTTTCTAAAACGGGCCCTTGGACGATTTTTTATGTATATTTATTTTCTATTTTAAAGTTAAAATTAATGTATAGTTTAAATATTATATAGTAATCTCCATTTTGCCAATGGTTTCATAATTCAAATATACTTTAATGAATTCTTTCTTAAATATAAATATCGCATTCTTTCACTATAGGGGTATTGTTATTGTAAAGATAGTTCGTCGTGTAAAAGCTACAATATGACCTCTGTAGGACCGGTAAAAGAGGTAACATTATTATTTTCAGAATTATTAGACAATTTTTTTTAAATTTAAGTATCCTATACTTTTTCTGATTTTCTTTCTTTTGTTTCTTATGAAGACATGTGAACCACTATTTCTTGAACCAGTGGGCGTATTAGTGGCTTATGTTGTAGCCTCATTCATTATACACGTAAGTTACATGAAGATAGGAAATTTATGTTCTTCAGCTCTTTCATGATCAATGCGCTCAATACCTTGACGGTTTATTTCATCCAATTAAGATTATATTGTTTTAATTGATTATATTTACTACATATCAGAAGAATATCTGATAATTAACACAGACAGAACGGTCCTTGAAAAAAAAAAAAACGAATTTCTTAACCCGAGTTTAGAGGCACTATATAAACTAAACCACGAGTACAAAATAATATATGCCTATAATCAGAATGATCGAACGATAGTCGAGATATTTAAAAATGTTTATCAACATCCCAAGTTTTAACTTTTATTCTCAGTTTGAGTTCACTTTTGGAAATGACATGATTATAAATCTCTTAAAATGCTATTGATTGGTATTCCTTGAGGCACTGAAGATCATACAAATTCAAGTCATTTCTTTGTATATACTTCTTTATTAATCACCACATATCAATAAGTTACGAAAGCAAGAATTCTATTTATGACTTATTTAACAAAAGTGAGTTTACTATGTTATATTTTTTTCTTCTTAATTTTAGATTACGGTTTCGTTTCTATCAATCAAAATTTTAAGACAGTTACATGCACATGTAAGAGTCGGCATTATTATCCAGAAAAATATACCTGTACATCAACCTTCACAACAAAACTCAGCCATACATGAACATAACAGGTCGGACGCAGAAAGCCTCCCAAAAAATATCTCTGAATTGAATGAAGGAAAGAAAGAAAATCCTCTGGGTGATAATCGTAGGAAAATTGTAGGAGTCCAGAATTGTCCTACGGAAAATGTGCAAGATATTGGGAAAAATCAGACTGAAGATGCGCAAACAATGAGAAAGGAAGAAAATAAAAATTTTGAAATACTAAGTATGGACGATGAAAAGACTGAGAGAAAGGAGCAGGGTTACAATATAGCCGGAGACGTGAAAGATGTGGACACCGGGTACAGAAACCGAACAAAAGAACATGCGGAAAATCGAATGTTGGACCTTTATGAGAGAAATGGAAGTAATGACCAAATTGAAATGGACAACAAAAATGAAAATGTTGAGAAAAATGAGACATCAGGAGAAGAAGGCAGAGAAACAGACAGTACAAATGTTACAGAAGATGGAGAAAAGAAGAAAACAAGGGAAGCTAGAAAAAAGAAAGACAAGGAACCAAAAGAGCGAGATGGAAAGGAACACGATATGAATCAAATCTTTGACATGGATTCTGCTTCAAAGGATGAAGACAGAACTGATGAATTGGACATTGAAGATCTGTTGTCTCCTAGTGTTGAAAATAGTCCACAAGGTAATTAGAAAATGTGTCATATGGATATCTAGCTCATAAAAATATGTAACAAAATTCTTTTTTGCAAAATATCTTCCAGATATCTTCCAAAGCACAAACTGTACGTCAAATTTAGTTAAACAGAAAGTATCATGGTGAACCAGTTTTCTTTCTATACATAACTGTAGTTCAGGCGAGTTGAATGTTCAATGATGTCCTCTTGAAGAAAAATTTTAAGCTTCCTAGCAGTTAAGTTCGTTTGCCTTTAAAATCATCGGCACTCTGTTTAATTTTTCTTTAAAATGTGTTTCCCTTATTACTTAACTTTTTCAGATTTTTGGATCCGCCTATCTTCACTATTCTTTTTGAGACATGTTTGTAAAGTTAAGTTTTCCCTATATTGTGATTTATATATCGTCTTTTCGAAAAGATAAAATATATATTTGGAACAATTTAGATATTGCTTCTATGTTATCTTTCACATGATTGCATATTAAGACGTGCTTAGCTTTATAAATATACTGAAATATTTTTAATGCTTTTTCTATACTTAAGAAAACGATAAATGTTATAACTTGAGTCGTTTTACATATTTTGATATATTTGAAAAATAAATATAGTTACAGGCTTATATTTGGCAAGGTGAATAAACTATAGACATTGGGTATACATATAACAAAATAACAACCAAAAAAACCCGATACATGTAGTTTATTATACTTTTTATTTTAGAAAAAGTACCAAACTGTTTGAATTGTATCAGATTTAAGTTTTTCAAAATTGAGTCATACTCAGATGTCAAGGTCAAAGGTTCGGAATTTTTGGTTCAAAAGGACGATCTCTGATTGATTGATTGATTGATTGATGGATTATATATTGTTTTTCGCCCATCCTCCATATAGGAGACATAAAGGAACATGGAGACAGTTTCAGCTGAAAAATATCAAATTTATTTTCCTATTTTTTATGTTTGCTAATACTTATTTTGAATGATTATATCAAAAGTTTGAATTTCAGTTGTCGAGAAACAAGATAGCTTTAGAGCCCCAAACCTTTGTTATGTAAACAAGGCCTGTCTTATGTTTTTGTTTACATAGATTAAATATATGTACTTATATATGTTCGTTCAAAACATTTTTTTCAATGAAGAACTTAATTCTTAATACCATAAGACAGTTTCTATAGATTTATTGAATTTTGTTTTTTTTTTATAAATGTGACACTTTCTATATGTAAACAAAAACAATTGCAAGGCACGAGCCTTGTTTACATTATGAAGAATTTTAAGTTCTGTATCTTCTTCGTAATCAACAAATGATGTTCAAATTTTTGATGATCATTTAAATCGCCTTAATTAAGAAATGTAAACATTGAAATTGGTTTTTAAAAATCAGTTGAAGCCGTGTCCATTTCCCTTTTAGTAGTTTATTTTGTAAATATATGTACTTAAATATAAATGAAAACATTCTTTAATATTGCCAGAGCTTATTTTAGTCTTCTTTCTATCCATCTCTTTGTATTAATGTTTGTAAGCATTTTATTTATTTTTACTTCATAATAAAATGATCATTTATATTATCGATATATACTTATACTTACTTGTTCAAATGCCTTTTATTCTTGTTTAACTTTCTTTTGCAGATGCCTGGAACTGAATAATAAGCCAACATTAAGCCAACGAATTAAATACGACATATGCAACTCAGTGCTGAGTTTTAACTTCCATTATAATCTTGGATATCAGGCGATGAATCTGCAAATAATTTATAAGACTATAATTCTTTTATTGGTTTTAATTGTATTCATGGTATTTACTTTTTGAAAATAAAACAAAATGTCTACATCAACGTTCAATTATTGATTTTATTCAAATATGGATTTACACCAGAGAGAGTCTTTTTACCAATAAGACTAATATGGTGTTTCTGTTCTGGGAAAGATTTTTTAATCCTACGTATAAAATTTTATCCATTATCTTAGCCAATTCCTAACACAAGTATTCATAACTTGTACAATTCTAAACTAAAAGGACATGAGCATGTTGACAAGCAATATTATCATTGCACCCTACTATTCTCTTACTATTTTGTTTCAATTTTCAATATATTTCAATGAACAGTTGGAGTTTCTATTCCGTACTGCTAAAGAATTCTTGCCTATTTTTTTGTATTTTACGCCGATTTAAATTTTTTTCACTCATATTGAGACGTCATGCGCTATTGTCGTTGGAGGACTGGAGATGTAGGTCTGCATTTAGCTATTCGGGCAATTGAACCATAAGGTTTTATAGTGATCTATGTCAGCGAATCAACGCATCTGATTTTTTTTAGATTGAATTCTTTGTAGGTGATATGTTCATTACGATTATATTTTAAGCTTCTTTAAATAGAGACAGCTCAATTTAATTAAAAAGTTATGTAAGGATGAATTAATCTTAATAACTCATGCATTGATTATCAATCTAAAAAACGAAATATTATTCGACTTACATTACTTCTATTGATAAATTTTTTTATGAAAAACCGAAAAAGAGAAATGATTGATGTCAAAGAGAAGTTCCGAATGTATTCCCAAATAAGACTCTAATCCAAAATTAATGACCCATACTACACTATCTACCTCTTGAACCATGGTTTAGAATGTCAATACCTAGAATTGGCCAAGATGGTAGCAAAAATGATTATGTGAGTACGATGCAAAACATCAAAACTTTTATGAGTGCGTATGCAAAATTATTTCATTACTCATCCAGAAAAAGAAGGTAACAGAATGTTTTACATTTTTAAGACAGGAATAATTGGAACTTGAAAATAGATATCAAATCTCTAATGTTATTTCCTCCATGATTCCAGGCAACATGCAAGATAAACCAGTTATAACTTTTAATAACTTGGATTTATAAATTTCCAAAAAAGAAATATCATCCTAACTTCCACTTCAGTAGACGAGGCTAACTTAAAGATGAATGAAAACGCATATGTTGCGATGTTCGATGCCACAAAATTTTAGAAGCACTAAGCTTTGAATTAAAATATAAACGTTGAAATTATTTTTAAAAAAGCGATTCACAGTTGTTATTCTGTTTACTCATACTTACAACTGCCTTTAGATTAAAGATTATCAAAAATTAAATAAATTCTAAACATATAGATTTATTTACAAAAATGATGCATGAACAAGAGTTTTTATTTTGGGGTTATAATATCATCCTAATTAAAGCTTATTAGAAACCCAATAAACCTTAAATCTTACGCACAACATAAAAGTATCATTGATTCCAATTTCTTATTGGTTCTGACCGATTCAAAATCGATTTGTTAAAGTACAGGTCACTTGAGTCAGTACGAGGAAGTGTGGATCGTAGATAAATCACAGAAGAAAACGAATGGAATAAGGTTATATTCATGTATTGATTTATTGAGAAAAACCCAGCACTGTATTTTGGTGATCGTTAGAGTCCATCTACCTGTAAAGTCTTCGCTTTTTCTGGGCTCTTTTTTTCAGAAAAGCTAACTAATAAATTTTAAAATCTCTGAGGATAAATGAGATAAGAAAATCCCTGATTTTTCAAACCATTCGACACATATCTTTGATTGATTTAAGCTCGTTTTATACAAATAGAACACATTGAAAACATGGAATGACATCCACATTAATCACATTGAAATAATTTCTCTAAGTTCACAGAAGGGATGAAACTGTTAAACACATCAGGAGAAATAATATCTCGTAACAGCGTGATAATTTATAAAGTTCTTATCAGTTTAAAGGTATTTCTAACCTTAAGAAATGCAGTCCGTGGATTTTCTGTTTATCGAAGGTTCTCTGATAAATTCGACACCATGAAGTACATGTAGGTT